>NW_026948225.1:52500-263022 GCF_963921235.1 Mobula hypostoma
CGATGGTGCTACACCCAGACATGCCCGGATGGTGCTACACCCAGATACGCCCCGATGGTGATACACCCAGACATGCCCCGATGGTGCTACACCCAGATACGCCCCGATGGTGCTACATCCCAGACATGTCCCGATGGTACTACATCCCAGACATGTCCCGAAGGTGCTACACCCAGACATGCCCCGAAGGTGCTAGACCCAGACATGCCCCGACGCTGCTACAGCCAGATACGTCCCGATGGTGCTACACCCAGATACGCCCCGATGGTGCTAGACCCAGACATGCCCCGATGGTGCTACAGCCAGATACGCCCCGATGGTGCTACACCCAGATACGTCCCGATGGTGCTACACCCAGATACGCCCCGATGGTGCTAGACCCAGACATGCCCCGAAGGTGCTAGACCCAGACATGCCCTGATGGTGCTACAGCCAGACATGCCCCGATGGTGCTACACCCAGACATGGCCCGAAGGTGCTAGACGCAGATATGCCCTGATGGTGCTACAGCCAGACATGCCCCGATGGTGCTAGACCCAGACATGCCCCGAAGGTGCTAGACGCAGATACGTCCCGATGGTGCTACACCCAGATACGCCCCGATGGTGCTAGACCCAGACATGCCCCGAAGGTGCTAGACCCAGACATGCCCTGATGGTGCTACACCCAGACATGCCCCGATGGTGCTACACCAAGACATGTCCCGATGGTGCTAGACCCAGACATGCCCCGATGGTGCTACAGCCAGACATGCTCCGATGGTGCTACACCCAGACATGCCCCGATGGTGCTTGACCCAGACATGCCCCGATGGTGCTACAGCCAGATACGTCCCGATGGTGCTACACCCAGACATGCCCCGATGGTGCTACAGCCAGATACGCCCCGATGGTGCTAGACCCAGACATGCCCCGAAGGTGCTACACCCAGACATGCCCCGATGGTGCTACAGCCAGATACGCCCCGATGGTGCTAGACCCAGACATGCCCCGAAGATGCTACACCCAGACATGCCCCGATGGTGCTACAGCCAGATACGCCCCGATGGTGCTACACCCAGACATGCCCCGATGGTGCTAGACCCAGACATGCCCCGATGGTGCTACACCCAGACATGTCCCGATGGTGCTAGACCCAGACATGCCCCGAAGGTGCTACACCCAGACATGTCCCGATGGTGCTACACCCAGACATGTCCCGATGGTGCTAGACCCAGACATGCCCCAATGGTGATACACCCAGACATGTCCCGATGGTGCTACACCCAGACATGTCCCGATGGTGCTACACCCAGACATGCCCCAATGGTGCTACAGCCAGACATGCCCCGAAGGTGCTACACCCAGACATGCCCCGATGGTGCTAGACCCAGACATGCCCCGATGGTGCTAGACCCAGACATGCCCCGATGGTGCTACACCCAGATACGCCCCGATGGTGCTAGACCCAGACATGCCCCGAAGGTGCTACACCCAGACATGCCCCGATGGTGCTACAGCCAGATACGCCCCGATGGTGCTAGACCCAGACATGCCCCGAAGATGCTACACCCAGACATGCCCCGATGGTGCTACAGCCAGATACGCCCCGATGGTGCTACACCCAGACATGCCCCGATGGTGCTAGACCCAGACATGCCCCGATAGTGCTACACCCAGACATGTCCCGATGGTGCTAGACCCAGACATGCCCCGAAGGTGCTACACCCAGACATGTCCCGATGGTGCTACACCCAGACATGTCCCGATGGTGCTAGACCCAGACATGCCCCAATGGTGATACACCCAGACATGTCCCGATGGTGCTACACCCAGACATGTCCCGATGGTGCTACACCCAGACATGTCCCGATGGTGCTACACCCAGACATGCCCCAATGGTGCTACAGCCAGACATGCCCCGAAGGTGCTACACCCAGACATGCCCCGATGGTGCTAGACCCAGACATGCCCCGATGGTGCTAGACCCAGACATGCCCCGATGGTGCTACACCCAGATACGCCCCGATGGTGCTAGACCCAGACATGCCCCGATGGTGCTACACCCAGACATGCCCCGATGGTGCTAGACCCAGACATGCCCCAATGGTGCTACACCCAGACATGCCCCGATGGTGCTACAGCCAGATACGCCCCGATGGTGCTAGACCCAGACATGCCCCGAAGGTGCTACACCCAGACATGCCCCGATGGTGCTACAGCCAGATACGCCCCGATGGTGCTACACCCAGACATGCCCCAATGGTGCTACACCCAGATACGCCCCGAAGGTGCTACATCCAGACATGCCCCGATGGTGCTACACCCAGACATGCCCCGATGGTGCTAGACCCAGACATGCCCCGATGGTGCTACACCCAGACATGTCCCGATGGTGCTAGACCCAGACATGCCCCGAAGGTGCTACACCCAGACATGTCCCGATGGTGCTACACCCAGACATGCCCCGATGGTGCTACAGCCAGACATGTCCCGATGGTGCTACACCCAGACATGCCCCGATGGTGCTACAGCCAGACATGCCCCGCCCGTTTATCCTCGAGCTGGATGCATCAGGCGCCGGCACCGGAGCCGCACTCTCCCAGCGCTCTCTGTGGATTCCGGGTTGCGCCCTTGTGCCTTTCTCTATCGTCGCTTGACACCTGCCGAGCGTAACTACATTTTCGGGAACGGAGAACTTCTGGCTGTCAAGGAGGCACGAGGACGCGGGCGGAACGTCCCCTTTTTGGTTTGGACAGATCACAAGAAAATTCGGGGCGCTGAGGCCGGCAGGTGTTTCGGCTCCGCCGTCCTCCCAAGTCACGGAAGGAAGTCTGGCTGGCGACTGGAGAAAGTGCAGAGCCGCAGATTGACCCCACGCTACCATTCGTAGCGGGCGCTATCAACAGGGTCTCATATAGATCGCGCCCGCCATTATCAATGAAGATCCACCCAGTGTTCCTGTTTCCAAGCTGAAGCCGGCCAGCACCTTCCCCTGGCTCCCACCACCACGCCACTCCCTCCTCCCCACCGACTGGATGGATGCCTGATCGATTTTGTGCGGCGCCTCAGCGGGTTCGGGGGCGGTGAGGGTCCCAGGTTCTCGCGGATTGGCAGGGGTATGACCCTGAGGAACCGTCTTGGGTCCCAGTCCGGCACGGAACGGGCCCGGGGAATCACGGTCATACGCTGCAGTTAATTGGCGTCTCATTGCGCCAAAATACAACTACCCTCCTTTCGTGTCAGTCTTGACCAGACACGATTAAAAGCAGGGCAATGTTCATTCTCTCTGCTAACGGTTATACTGGTTGCGGGAATGACGACCACCGTTAAGACTGACGCTGTTATTTGTTTAGTATGAGGCCTCTGCTGGCGAGCCGCTGTATCGGCGTTACTTTCAGTTCGAACGACCTGGATCATGGCCGAGCGTTTACTGTTTTTCTTCCCTTAATTTCTGAACACTTCTTATTAACAGTCAGTAAGCTCTCTGTCTCTCTCCCTCCCCCTTCCTCTTTCTCCCTCTCCCTCTCTCTTCCTCTTTCTCCCTCTCTCTCCCACCTCCCTCTCTCTCTCCCTCCATCCCTCTCTCTCCCACCTCCCTCTCTTTCTCCCTCTATCCCTCTCTCTCCCACCTCCCCTCTCTTTCTCCCTCTATCCCTCTCTCTGCCCCTCTTTCTCCCTCTCTCTCCCTCCATCCCTCTCTCTCCCACCTCCCCTCTCTTTCTCCCTCTATCCCTCTCTCTCTCTCCATCTCTCTCTGCCCCTCTTTCTCCCTCTCCCTCTCTTCCAACCCTCTCTCTCCCACCTCCCCTCTCTCTCTCCTTCCATCCCTCTCTCTCTTTCCATCTCTCTCCCACCTTCTCTCTCTCCCTCTCTCTCTCCCTCTCTCTCTCCCTCTCTCTCCCTCTCTCAATAAGCATTTCGCTCCCTCTCTGAATAAGCATTTCCTTTTTTTTAATTTTATTTTTATTTGGATAAGGAATTCACAAATATCATGTACTTTTTTCACACATATAACCTTTTCCATTTTTTATATGTATAAAACTATAATTATTTATACATTCTTAAGTACACATTGAGATGATATAAAAGGAAATTAGACACTTAAATAGATAATTATGTACTGTTGTAATTCTAATCTATTAGGCTAAGTAATGGTATTAGTTGTTAAGAAAAATAGTAACAATAGTTTCCATATAACTCTTCTGGATCATTTCCACTGGTCCAAAATGTTGTATGTAAGCCTATGTAACAACCATTGTAGGTGGTTATATCCTAATTTGTTCGTGCTTGTTCCTGCCCGCAGACATAATTATCCAATCCCTATGTACTTATTTACTTATTTTTTTCATTTTTTATCCCTTTCCCAAATCTTTCCCTTTACTTGTGTTAATTCTCTATTTTCCAAAAGAAAACCAAAAAAAAAGACATTTAGACTAGGGGTGCTTACGTTAGCAATATTACTGTGTTGATGAGAAGAGCAGTATAAATCATTAGGAGAGTCATCTAAGGTCTGCTCACATTGGGGTTATATATTCAATCCATTTATTCCAGATTTGATAAAATTTTTCTTTTTGAATTCTCAGGGAGTCGGTCAACTTTTCCATTTTAAATATTTCCAAGATAATTTCGTGCCAATCTTCTAATGTAGGTGGTATTGAATTTAGCCACTTTCTAGTGATTGATTTCTTACTTGCCGCTAAGAGGGCCTGCAGCAACTTTATATCTTCCTTCTGTTCAAGGAACAATACATGCCCCAAATAGAGCGTCTCAAAGTTCAGAGGTATCTGGGACCTAAGTACCTTAACTAATGTTCTATGAATACCTTCCTAATATAGACTTAATTTAGGGCAATCCCAGAAAATATGGAAATGATTTGCCTCCTTGGAGCCGCACCTTCTCCAACACATCACATTTGTATCTTTATATTTTTCCTGATATGGGGTCTTGAAGTATCTTATAATGTTTTTCCAACAATGTTCTCTCCAAGTCAAAGAATTAGTCGAGGACCATTGAAAGCTGCAGATTTTCCCCCAAGCCTCCTCTGAAAGTACCAACCCCGCTTCTTTCTTCCACTTCTCTTTAATATACAGTGTATTTACATTTTTAGCATGGGAGAGTGCATTATATACTCGAGAAACTGATTTACTTGGTATTGAACTGTAAGCCGAATTCAGGATCTTGAAAAATTCTAATTCTACTGTTGATAGGTCTGTATATCTACAACTCTGGTTAACATAGTGTCGTACTTGAAGGTACCTAAAAAAGTCATTGTGTTCTAGGCCATGTTTGTCCTGCAGGATTTGGAAACTTTGTAATACTCTTCTAGGTTTCTTTCCTTGCCAAATGAAGCGGGAAATCCATTTGTCCCATTCCCTGAATTGATTATCATCCACCTCCACTGGTAAAGTACGGAAAAGATATAATAACCGAGGAAGAATATTCATTTTTATAGTATTTATCCTTGAATTTAAACTTAAAAAGGGGATAAGATTCCATCTATGCATATCTGCTTTTATCTCTGAGATTAATGGCCCATAATTTACCTGTGACAGTGTTGAAAGATCCTTCGGCAGGGTTATTCCTAAATATTTTAATGATTTAGCTTCCCACTTAAGATCGTATGTATCCTGCAATTTTTTGGATGGTGTAGAATAAGCATTTCCAAGTCTGATAGTCCTGGTGTAGCCTCTTCCCCGCTGAGAGTGGGGCAACAGTCTATAAGAGGAGAATGCATCCTTCGTGATATTGCTGGCCATTATCCCCGGCACTTTCTGTGTATACACTCAGTAGCCCCCCCCCCCCCGTCCCTAATAACGTGCCCCCTGAGTCTATGCTCGTGGTCTTCTACTGTTGTAGTCCACCCACTGTGAGGTTCGAGCTGTTGTGCGTTCAGAGATGCTCGTCTGCACACCACCGTTGTAACGTGTGGTTATTTGAGTTACTGTCGCCTTCCCGTCAGCTCGAACCAGTCTGGCTATTCCCCTCCGACCTCTCTAATTAACGAGGTGTTTTCACCCACAGAACGGGATTTTCATTTGTATTTTTCCCCGCTTTATTCTCTCTAAACGCTAGGAACCGTTGTGCGTGAAAATCCCAGGAGATCGGCAGTTTCTGAGATACTCAAATCACACTGTCTTGAGACCAGCAATTATTCCACCGTCAAAGTCACTTCGATCGCATTTCCTCCCCAGTCCTGATGTTTGGTCTGGACCCCAACCGAACCTCGTGACCATGCCTTCGTGTTTTTATGTACTGAGTTGCGACCACGCGATTGGCTGACCGATACTTGTATTAGATTTTTGATTGGTCAGGGCATGAAGGGATACGGGCAGAAGGCAGGAGATTGGCGGCTGAGAGGAGATTTGCATCAGCCACGATGAAATGGCAGGACAGACTCGATGGGCCAAATGGCCGAATTCCGCTCCTGTATTGTTTGGTCTGTTGTGTTACTAACGAGCAGGTGTACGATGCACCTAGTAAAGCAATAGGTGCATGTCGCGAATGAACGCAAACACGAAGGGCTGATTAATATTTGACCGTCAGTTCAGCGGGACGACACTCGGGCGATCAACTATTCGACTTCACGGGCTGGAGTGCAAGTTACCCGAGACGGACCGCAAACTGCGAAAATCAGGAGAGTGGTTGGCGTTGTGGAGAAATATCGGGGGGTGGGGGGAGTGTGATCGCTCGTGTCCAGTATCATGTTCTCCCGACACGGGATTTAATCCGGGATGTCAGAGAACGCCTGTGCGTGTCTTTGTTGAAGGTGAATAGGCCGCCGCAGGGGCAGCTGCCGACGGTCTTTCACTGATCGAGGTCAGGGTCCGGCGGCAAGAGGTGCGGGATGACTGGGGAGCCATCACTGCTACAGCCCTCCTATACCTTCCCCGCGCTTGTGATAATAGACAGTAGACAATAGGTGCAGGAGTAGGCCATAGATGTGTCACCATCTTCCTCCGCTGAGCTCACAGTCGGATCGGTCCCTGTCTGGAACCGCCCCCGCTCCCGCCCCCCTGACCTTACAGACGTGGGTGATCGTACCTGGAGCGAAGCGCCGGATGGATAAACTCCAGACGGCATCGTTCTCGGGATCTCAGGAACTCACCAGCCTCTCCGTCATGGCAAGATGCTGATCCTCGGAGAAGGAGCAAACCTCTGACAGCACTGGTAACGCCGCCACTACTCCTGACCCGTCATTGAGCGCACTGGTAACGTCACTAGTTATCCTGACCCATCACCGACCACACTGGTAACGTCACTAGTTATCCTGACCCATCACCGACCACACTGGTAACGTCACTAGTTATCCTGACCCATCACCGACCGCACTGGTAACGCCGCCACTACTCCTGACCCGTCATTGAGCGCACTGGTAACGTCACTAGTTATCCTGACCCATCACCGACCACACTGGTAACGTCACTAGTTATCCTGACCCATCACCGACCACACTGGTAACGTCACTAGTTATCCTGACCCATCACCGACCACACTGGTAACGTCACTAGTTATCCTGACCCATCACCGACCGCACTGGTAACGCCGCCACTACTCCTGACCCGTCATTGAGCGCACTGGTAACGTCACTAGTTATCCCGACCCATCACTGACCACACTGGTAACGTCACGAGTTATCCTGACCCATCACTGACCGCACTGGTAACGCCGCCACTACTCCTGACCCGTCATTGAGCGCACTGGTAACGTCACTAGTTATCCCGACCCATCACCGACCGCACTGGTAACGTCACTAGTTATCCTGACCCGTCACTGACCACACTGGTAACGTCACTAGTTATTCCAACTCATCACCGACCACACTGGTAACGTCACGTTATCCTGACCCATCACCGACCGCACTGGTAACGTCACTAGTTATCCTGACCCATCACCGACCACACTGGTAACGTCACTAGTTATCCCGACCCATCACCGACCGCACTGGTAACGTCACTAGTTATTCCAACTCATCACTGACCACACTGGCAATGTGCTAGTTATCCTGACCTGTCATTGACCACACTGGTAACGTCACTAGTTATCCGGACCCATCACTGACCACACTGGTAACGCCGCCACTACTCCTGACCCGTCACTGACCACACTGGTAACGTCACTAGTTATCCCGACCCATCACCGACCGCACTGGTAACGTCACTAGTTATCCCGACCCATCACTGACCGCACTGGTAACGTCACTAGTTATCCCGACCCATCACCGACCGCACTGGTAACGTCACTAGTTATCCCGACCCATCACTGACCACACTGGTAACGTCACTAGTTATCCTGACCCATCACCGACCGCACTGGTAACGTCACTAGTTATCCCGACCCATCACTGACCGCACTGGTAACGTCACTAGTTATCCCGACCCATCACCGACCACACTGGTAACGTCACTAGTTATCCCGACCCATCACTGACCACACTGGTAACGCCGCCACTACTACTGACCCGTCACTGACCGCACTGGTAACGTCACTAGTTATTCCAACTCATCACTGACCGCACTGGTAACGCCGCCACTACTACTGACCCGTCACTGACCACACTGGTAACGCCGCCACTACTCCTGACCCGTCACTGACCACACTGGTAACGTCACTAGTTATTCCAACTCATCACTGACCACACTGGCAATGTGCTAGTTATCCTGACCTGTCACTGACCACACTGGTAACGCCGCCACTACTCCTGACCCGTCACTGACCGCACTGGTAACGTCACTAGTTATCCCGACCCATCACCGACCGCACTGGTAACGTCACTAGTTATCCCGACCCATCACTGACCACACTGGTAACGCCGCCACTACTCCTGACCCGTCACTGACCACACTGGTAACGTCACTAGTTACCCCGACCCATCACCGACCACACTGGTAACGTCACTAGTTATCCCGACCCATCACTGACCGCACTGGTAACGTCACTAGTTATCCCGACCCATCACCGACCGCACTGGTAACGCCGCCACTACTCCTGACCCGTCACTGACCACACTGGTAACGTCACTAGTTATCCCGACCCATCACCGACCACACTGGTAACGTCACTAGTTATCCCGACCCATCACTGACCACACTGGTAACGCCGCCACTACTCCTGACCCGTCACTGACCGCACTGGTAACGTCACTAGTTATCCCGACCCATCACCGACCACACTGGTAACGTCACTAGTTATCCCGACCCATCACTGACCACACTGGTAACGCCGCCACTACTCCTGACCCGTCACTGACCGCACTGGTAATGTCACTAGTTATCCTGACCCATCACCGACCACACTGGTAACGTCACTAGTTATCCCGACCCATCACTGACCACACTGGTAACGTCACTAGTTATCCCGACCCATCACCGACCGCACTGGTAACGCCGCCACTACTCCTGACCCGTCACTGACCGCACTGGTAACGTCACAGTTATCCGGACCCATCACTGACTATAAAGGTACTGTCACTAGTTTTTCCAACTCATCGCTGACCACACTGGTAATGTGCCTAGTTATTCCAGCTAATCACTGACCACACTGGTATTGTGCCAGTTATCCTGACCCATCACTAACTACACTGGTAATGTGACTAGTTATTCCAGCTAATCACTGACCATACTGGTAATGTCACTAGTTATCCGAACCCATCACTGGTAATGTCACTAGTAATCCAGACCCATCAGTGACCACACTGAAACTGGCTAACTATGGCCTTCAACTGTGTAAAGTCGGGTGGAATCCAACCGAAAGCGCCAACAACATTCTTCTGAGGGGATAAAGTGTGTGTGTGTGGGGGGAGGGTGTTATTTTGGTTCTTGTAAATGAGACAATAATTTAAAACTTTGAGATCACAAACTTCATATGGATTTGCGTTTACAAACATGATCACAGACAGACTGGCACCGGTAGACAGGCTGTGAGTTTGAAAGTGTGTGTTGGTCTCACTCACCAGCGACTCTAGACAACGGCAATGTTCTCTCCGCCCTGAGGTACCTGCCCAGCGCTTCTCGGCCGAGCGACGTGCCCCCGTTGTGCTACGGGAAACCAGCCGAATGAAAGGGCCAGGCGGAGCAGTCCTGGAGTTTTCAATATCGTCTGCGATCTCCACGGGGAGAGCCAGTTTACCAGTGGGGTTATCAATAACGATGACGAAATCCCACTGCGAACCATGCTGCGGGATGCGGAGAATCAGCGGGGACCGTGATGACACTGAGGGGTGATGCTGGCTGCTTCCTTTCCAGTCGCCATGAAGGGTCTCGGCCCGAAACGTCTACCGCTTGTTCCTTTCCACAGATGCTGCCTGAGTTGCCCAGGTCCTCCAGCGTTTTGTGTGTGTTCAGAATCAGAATCGGGTTAGTATCACTGTCACATGTTGTGAAATTTGTTGTTATGCGGCAGCAGTACAGCGCAATACATAATGCAAACTGTGAATTACAGTAAGGGGTATACATATGATTAAATTAAATCAGTAGTGCGAACACGGGAACAAAGTGGTGAGACAGCGTACAGGGGTTCACCGTCTGTTCTGAAATCGGATGGCAGAGGGGAAGAAGCCGTTTTCGAATCATTGAGTGTGTGCCTTCAGGCTCCTGTACCTCCTCCCTGATGGTAGCAATGCCCGGGGTTATGGGGGGTCCTAAATGACCGGTGCTCAGTGAAGATGCCCTGGATGCTGGGTAGGCTAGCGCCCATGATGGAGCTGGCTGAGTTTACAGTCGGGATGTAGACTGGGAGTGGCGCTCTTCCAGCAAAGTGGGGTTTTGTTTCAAACATTACCAGACCCACCCAACTCCCCGCTCCATGTTTATTTGGCTGATTGCCTTCAGTCCGCTTTATTCCTCAATAGTTCCGAATTCCGGGGCACCCCTCGGAGTTTTCGTGCTGCCCAGTCGGAGGATGAACCGTTGTCCATAGGCGCAGGCGTCGGTGCAGTTGGATCCCTTCAGACTCGCGTAGCCGCGCCGCTCTGCTTCGCCACGCAACCCGACGTCTGGTGTTCTGTCGGCGACCTGAAAGCCACGCTTCCCGCGACCATGGTAATCACTCCTAACTTCTACCGCCGTCACGGGTCTAACTTTGCTTTCGGGCAACAGTCTGATGTTCGCCGTCCACGGCTTTTTGAGCAAACGGGCGTGGCTGCCTCACATTTGTCAGGAACGTTGTCCTGAACAGACAACGCTGCAGTCCAGGAACATAGTACTGTATCAGTGTGGGCTGTCTGGCATTCCCTCTGCCCACTGAAGCCGAGTTAAACTAATCCCAAACAGGCGACAATCTGCAGATGCAGGAAATCCAAAGCAACATACACAAAATGCTGGAGGAACTCAGCAGGTCAGGCAGCATCTGTGGAAACGAGTAAACAGTTTTTTCGGGCTGAGACCCTTCATCAGGACTGAAAAGAAAGAAGCGAAGTCCGATTCAGAAGGTGGGGGGAGTGGAGGAGGAAGTACAAGGTGGCGGGTGATAGGTGAAACCGGGAGAGGGGGAGGAGGTGAAGTAAAGAACTGGGAAGTTTGATGAAAGAGATAAAGGGCTGGAGAAGGGGGAATCTGATAGAGGGTAGAAGACCATGGGAGAAAGGGATGGGGTAGGAGCACCTGGGGCAGTGATGGGCAGGTAAGGAGATAAGGTGAAAGAGGGAAAAGGGAATGGGGAATGGTGAAGGGGGGTGGGGGCAATTACCAGAAGCTCGAGAAATCGACGTTCATGCCATCGGGTAGGAGGCTACCCAAATGGAATATAAGGCCTCAAACTAACCCCATGTGCCCGGGCACGACTCATTTCGTTCCATTTCCGGCACGTCCATCCGTTTACCTAAAAGGCGCTTAAACACTTCTGTCGCGTTTTCTACCACCACCGCTGCAGCCGTGCGTCACAAGAAGCACCCGCCGTTCTCTAACAAATGCAAAATGCCTCACGATTTATATTCTGGATGCTGCCTGATTGAGAGAGAGAGAGCATGTCCGTACGATCATTACATATAGGAGCAGAAGTAGGCCATTCGGCCCATCGAGCCTGCTCCGCCATTCAATCATGGGCTGATCCACTTCTTCCAGTCATCCCCACTCCCCTGCCTTCACCCCATATTCTTTGATGCGCTAGCTAATCAAGAACCTGTCTATCTCTGCCTTAAATACATCTAATGACTTTGCCTCCACAGCTGCTCGTGGCAACAAATTCCACAGATTTACCACCCTCTGACTAAAGTAATTTCTCCGCATCTCTGTTCTAAATGGACGTCCTTCAATCCTGAAGTCGTGCCCTCTTGTCCTAGACTCCCCTACCATGAGGAATAACTTTGCCGTATCTAATCTGTTCAGGCCTTTTAACATTCGGAATGTTTCAATAAGATTTCCCCCCCCCCCCCAATTCTCCTGAACTCCAACGAATGCAGCCCAAGAGCTGTCAGACGTTCCTCATATGGTAACCCTTTCATTCCTAGAATCATACTTATTGAATGTCTTATGAAAATGGGTTCGGCAAGCTAGGGCATTTCTGCTTGGAGTGGAGGAGGATGAGGGGTGGTTTCATAGAGCTGCGTAGAAGGTAGGAAGCATGGACAGAGTGGACACTTAGAGACTTTTTACCCCAGGGCTAATAAACAAGGGCATAATTTTAAGGTGATTGGAGGAATGTATAGAGACAATGACAGAGGTGGCTGTTGAGTGGTGGGTGCGTGGTGGTACAGGCAGATACATTAGTGGCATGTAAGATACTATTAGGTGGGCACCCTGATGAATGAAAATTGGGTGGCTATGCGGGAGGGAAGGATTAGATTGACTTTGAGTGGGTTAAAAGGTCGGCAAAATATGGTGCTCTGAAGGGCCTGTACTGTTTTCTATTTTCTGCATGTTCTCAACCTCCTTTACACAGCCGCCCTTTCTCCTTCTCGTATTTCACACTTCTACCTTTGGAGAAAACAAACTCAATCTACAGGGTGCTGGAATGTTCGTGAGCCCTGTCGAATTTTCTCCGTTTCTGCATAAATATGACCTAAAATGTGATCAGATCCTCGTGTAAGTCCTAAGCTTTGAAAAAGAGAACCTAATTAAATAAATAACACAAAAATATACTTGTTCATTTCTTTATTGAGAAAAATGATCCGATATTACATGTATTTGTTGGAAAAAGTATGTGAAACTTTTCAGTAACTGGTTTGACCCCTCTTGTATCAAAATAACTTCAACCAAATGTTTCTGGTAACTGTTGATCAGTCCTGCACATTGGCTTGGAGGAACTTTAGACCATTCCTCCTTACAAAACTGCTTCAGCTCTAGGATGTTGGAGGGCTTCTTTGCATGAACTGCTTGCTTCAGGACCTTGCACTACATTTCTTCTAGGATTAGCCATTCTCCGGGATTGGTCATTCCAAAATACATTTTTTTTCTTTTTAAACCATTCTGTTGTCGATTTACTCTCGCCTTTCAGAACATTGTCTTGTTGCATTATCCAACTTCTAGAAAGCTTCAGGTGAGGACTGCTACCCTGACATTCTCCTGTAAAATGTCTTGATACAATTTTAAATCTATTGTTCCCTCAATGATCAGAAGCTGTTCAGGCCCTGAGCCAACAAAGCAAACCCAAACCATGATGCTCCTTCCACCATGCTTCACAGTTGGGATGAGGTTTTGGTGTTGGTGTGCAGTGTCCTTTTTCCTCCAAACAGGGAAATACGCATTTCTGCCAAAAAGTTCAACTTTTGTCTCATCTGTCCACAGAACATTGTCCCAGAAGCACTTAGAACATCCAGGTAACACACATCAAAGTTGCTGGTGAACGCAGCAGGCCAGGCAGCATCTCTAGGAAGAGGTGCAGTCGACGGTTCAGGCCGGGACCCTTCGTCAGGACTAACTGAAGGAAGAGCGAGTAAGAGATTTGAAAGTGGGAGGGGGAGGGGGAGATCCGAAATGATAGGAGGAGGGGGAGGGATGGAGCCAAGAGCTGGACAGGTGATTGGCAAAGGGGATATGAGAGGATCATGGGACAGGAGATCCAGGGAGAAAGAAAAGGGGGAGGGGGGAAGCCCAGAGGATGGGCAAGGGGTATAGTGAGAGGGACAGAGGGGGAAAAAAGGAAAGAGAGGAAAAGAATATGTGTACATAAATAAATAAATACTGGATGGGGTACGAGGGGGAGGTGGGGCATTAGCGGAAGTTTGAGAAGTCAATGTTCATGTCTACCAGTTGGAGGCTATCCAGACGGAATATAAAGTGTTCCTCCAACCTAAGTGTGGCTTCATCTTTACAGTAGAGGAGGCCGTGGATAGACATATCAGAATAGGAATGAGACGTGGAATTAAAATATGTGGCCACTGGGAGATCTTGCTTTCTCTGGCAGACAGAGCGTAGGTGTTCAGCGAAACGGTCTCCCAGTCTGCGTCGGGTCTCGCCAATATATAGAAGGCCGCATAGGGAGTACCAGACGCAGTATATCACCCCAGCCGACTCACAGGTGAAGTGTCGCCTCACCTGGAAGGACTGTCTGGGGCCCTGAATGGTAGTGAGGGAGGAAGTGTAAGGGCATGTGTAGCACTTGTTCCACTTACAAGGATAAGTGTCAGGAGGGAGATCGGTGGGGAGAGAATGGACAAGGGAGTCGCATTGGGAGCGAAAGGCAAAGATGTGCTTAGTGGTGGGATCCCGTTGGAGGTGGCAGAAGTTATGGAGAATTAAATGTTGGACCCGGAGGCTGGTGGGGTGGTAGGTGAGGACAAGGGGAACCCTATCCCTAGTGGGGTGGCGGGAGGATGGAGTGAGAGCAGATGTGCGTGAAATGGGGTAGATGCGTTTGAGAGCAGAGTTGCTGGTGGAGGAAGGGAAGCCCCTTTCTTTAAAAAAGGAGGACATCTCCCTCGTTCTGGAATGAAAAGCCTCATCCTGAGAGCAGATGCGACGGAGACGGAAGAATTGCGAGAAGGGGATGGCATTTTTGCAAGAGACAGGGTGAGAAGAAGAATAGTCCAGATAGCTGTGAGAGTCATCTTTTACAAACTTGAGACGAGCAGCAATGTTTTCTTTTTGGAGGGCACTGGTTTCCTCTGAGGTGTCCTTACATGAACACCATTCTTGTTCAGTGTTTTTCTTATAGTGGACACATGAACAAAGACTTTAGCAAGTTCTAGAGATTTCTGCAGGTCTTTTGCTGTTATCCCGGGTTCTTTTTCATCTCCTTCAACGTTGCATATTGTGCTTTTGGTGTGATATTTGCAGAAAGCCCACCCCTAGGGACAGTAGCAACAGTACTGAATTTCTTCCATTTGAAGACAATTTTTCTTACTGTGGGCTGATGAACACCCAGGTCTTTAGAAATGCTTGTGTAGCCTTTTCCAGATTCATGCATCTCTACAATTCTTCTTCCAAGTTCCTCTGAATGTTGTTTCGATCGAGGCATGGTGCACCTAAAGAGATATTCTTGAGAAGAACAGGCTCTGTCAGTAACCTGACTTTGTGTGACTATTTTATAGGGCAGAGCACCTCCACAACCCACACCTCCAATCTAATCTCACTGATTGGAACACCTGAATCCAAATAGCTTTTGTAGAAGGCATTACCCCAGAGTTTCACATACATGTAATATTCAATCGCTTTTCTCAATAAATAAATGATCAAGTATAATATTTCGTGTTATTTATTTAATTAGGTTCTCTTTATCTAGTTTTAGGACTTAAGTGAAAATCCAATCACATTTCAGGTCATATTTATGCAAAAAAATAGAGAAAATTCTACAGGATTCACAGACTTTCTAGCACATTCCATCAGGATTCGCTGAAGGTTAATTTGCAGGTTGAGTTGGCAGCGAGGAAGGCAAATGTGATGTTATCATTCATTTCGAGAGGACTGGAATATAAAAGCGAGGATGTTATGTGGGGGTTTTATAAATCACTGGGGAGACCTCACGGGGAGCATTGTGAGCAACTTTGAGCTCCTAAGGTAAGAAAGGGCGTGCTGACATTGGAGAGGGTTCAATGGAGATTGATGAAAATTATTCTGGGATTGAAAGGCTTGTCATTTGAGCTGCATTAGATGGCTCTGGGCCTTTACTCACTGGAATTCATGAGGATGAGGGAGGATCTCATCGAAACCTATGGAACGTTGAAAGGCCTCGATAGAGTAGATGTGGAGGGAGTGTTTCCTCTGGTGGGAGAGTCTAGGACCAGAGGACACAGCCTCAGAATAGTGGGGCGTCCTTTTAGAACGGAGGTGAGGAGGAATTTCTTTTGCCAGGGAGTAGTGAATCTGTGGAATTCATCACTGTCGCCAAGTTATTTGGGTTTATTTAAGGCAGAGGTTGATAGATTCTTGATTGGTCGGGGAGAAGGCAGGAGATTGGGGCTGAGAGGGAAAATAGAAACATAGAAACATAGAAAATAGGTGCAGGAGTAGGCCATTCGGCCCTTCGAGCCTGCATCGCCATTTATTATGATCATGGCTGATCATCCAACTCAGAACCCCGCCCCAGCCTTCCCTCCATACCCACTGATCCCCGTAGCCACAAGGGCCATATCTAACTCTCTCTTAAATATAGCCAATGAACTGGCCTCAACTGTTTCCTGTGGCAGAGAATTCCACAGATTCACCACTCTCTGTGTGAAGAAGTTTTTCCTAATCTCGGTCCTAAAAGGCTTCCCCTCTATCCTCAAACTGTGACCCCTCGTTCTGGACTTTCTCAACATCAGGAACAATCTTCCTGCATCTAGCCTGTCCAATCCCTTTAGGATTTTATACGTTTCAATCAGATCCCCCCTCAATCTTCTAAATTCCAACAAGTACAAGCCCAGTTCATCCAGTCTTTCTTCATATGAAAGTCCTGCCATCCCAGGAATCAATCTGGTGAACCTTCTTTGTACTCCCTCTATGGCAAAAATTGATCGGCCTTCATGAAGTGGCGGAGCAGGCCCGATGGGCCGAATGGCCTAATTCTGCTCCCATATCTTCTGGTCTTATCCACTTTCTGTACTTCTGTCCTTTCCCTGTACCTCATGCTTTATACAGCTCTGAAGTGATTGCCTGGTTTTATATTAAAGTGCCCTCGCGGATGATGGCACGTGTACTGCATGTCTTGCTTGCTATGCCACCAAATTATCTCCAAACTTTCAGGGAGATGTGAGATGTGGACCTTCAGGGGGCAAAAAAAACCCTCCTCTTTCAAAATTACATTCAACAACCTCTGAGTACAAACTGGAAGGAGAGGTCATGGGTTAAGGGTGAAAGGTGAAATATTTAAGGGGGACATGGGGGGAACTTCTTCACTCGGAAGGGTGGTGAGAGAGTGGAACGAGTTGCCAGCTGAAGTGGTGGACGCAGCTTCAATTTTAACACTTAAGAGAAATTTGGATAGGTGCGTGGATGGGAGGGGGTGGAGGGCTGTAGTCCGGGTGCTGGTCGATTGGACAATGCAGATTAATAGTTCGGCATGGACTAGATGGGCCGAGTGGCCTGGTGCAGTGTGCTATGACTCCGTGACTCTAAAAGCCAGTTCACAAATGTCCTGACCAGGACGAGTCCCTTGATTCAGGCTCCTAAAGGTCCAGCAGTTTACTGTATGATGTCCTCTTGCACCTGATACACCCACCCGACCCCCCCGCCATCCCCCCCCAAACAGCAGGAACTCACACTTGTCTGGATCAAACCCAGTCTCTGACTTCTCTGCCGTAATTTCCATCAGCCCTGCGTTTTGTTGTTCAAGCCGGCAGCAGGCCGAGGGTGACCTTCAGTTATGAAGGGAAACAAGGAACTTCGAATTAGCGCAGAGGCGTGGAGCAAAGGCATCATCGGAGCCGCGATCTCACTCAACCTGGGGAAAAAAAGTGGATGAGGTGGGAAAGAAGGGCGCAGGCACGCTGGCCTTCGTCATTCGGGGCGCTGAGTTCAAGAGTCAGCTCATCGTGTTGTGACTGATATCTCTTTGTGAGCCCCATTTGGAAAGTGGTACACAGGACATGGATTGGCACAGACCAGTACAGGCCCCTTGACCCATGATGTTGTGTCAACCTATATAGATCTAATCCATGACCAACCTAAATCCTCCTACACAGCAGACATGCCTCTCAAAAAGTCTCTAAAATGCCTCTAATGCATCTCCCTGTACCACCACGCCTGGCAGTGTGATTCACCTTTCCATCACTCTAATGCATCTTCCTGTACCACCACGCCTGGCAGTGTGATTCACCTTTCCATCACTCTAATACATCACCCAGTACCACCACGCCTGGCAGTGTGATTCACCTTTCCATCACTCTAATACATCTCCCTGTACCACCACGCCTGGCAGTGCGATTCACCTTTCCATCACTCTAATGCATCTCCCTGTACCACCACGCCTGGCAGTGTGATTCACCTTTCCATCACTCTAATGCATCTCCCTGTACCACCACGCCTGGCAGTGCGATTCACCTTTCTATCACTCTATGTGATTAAAAAAAAACTCACCTCAAACATGCCCCTTATATTTCCTCCAATTACCTTAAAATTACGCAGTCTCATGTCCGCCATTACCCTCGTCCTTATCAAGTCACATCACACCCTCCTCCGGTCAGAAGAGAATGGCTTGCTGAGCCATTCCTCATATCTCCTCCAGGCAACATCTTGGTAGACCTGCTCCGCGCCCTCTCCAAAGCTTCCACAAGCTTCCTATAATGAGGCGACCAAAGCTGAACACATCGCAGCAAGTGCGGTTTGCCGGGGTTTTATAGACGTCGCTGCTCTGGAACTCCGTCCCCTGACTAGTGAAGGTCAGCACATCACACGCCTTCGTAACCATCCCGTCAGCTTGCGGAGCAACTTTGATTGATTTGTAGATGTGGATTCCAACATCCCTCCGTTCCTTCTCCGTGTCCAGAACTCTGCCATAACCCTGCATTCTTGTTCGCCCTTGCAAAGGGTATATCTTCACCCCTTTCTGGATTGACCTCAATCTGCCACGTTGCAGCACCGCTCTGCATCCTGTCAACGTCCCGTTGTAACCTATCAGTCTGACGAACCACAAATCCACCAACATTCCTGTCACTTGCAAACTTACTAACCCACCCTCTTATTCCCTCGTCCAAGCCATGTGTGAAAATAAAAATCACAAAGAACAGGGGTCCCAGAACAGATAGATGGATAGATAGACAGACAGCTAGATAGACAGAAAGATATAGATATATATAGTTAGGTAGACAAACAGACAGACATCGGTAGATAGATAAACAGATATAGATAGATGGCAGACAGATGGATAGACATATATGGATAGATAGGTAGATCTGCACACCTCAGGGGTGTGTGCTTAGCCCACTGCTCTACTCTCTATATACATATGACTGTGTGGCTAGGCACAGCTCAAACACCATCTATAAATGTGTTGACAATACAACCATTGTTGGTAGAATCTCAGACGGTGACGAGAGGACGTACAGGAGTGAGATATGCTAACTAGCAGAGAGGTGCCACAGCAACAACCTGGCACTCAACATCAGTAAAATGAAAGAGCTGATTGTGGACTTCAGGAAGGGTAAGACGAAGGAACACATTGAAGTGGAGAGAATGAGCAGTTTCAAGTTCCTGGGTGTCAAGATCTCTGAGGATCGAACCTGGTCCCAACATACTGATGCGGTTATAAAGAAGGCAAGACAGTGACTATACTTCATGAGGAGTGTGAAGAGATCTGGTATGTCAACAAATACATTCAAAAACTTCTATAGATGTACTGTGGAGAGCATTCTGTCAGGCTGATCACTGTCTGGTATTGGGGGTGGGGGGTGGGTGGCTACTGCACAGGACCAAATGAAGCTGCAGAAGGTTGTAAATTTAGTCAGCTCCACCTTGGGTACTAGCCTACAAAGTCCCCAGGACATCTTCATTGAGCGGTGTCTCAGAAAGGCAGCATCTGTTATTAAGGACCTCCAGCAGCAAGACATGCCCTTTTCTCACTGTGACCATCAGGTCGGAGGTACAGAAGCCTGAAGGCACACACTCAGCGATTCAGGAACAGCTTCTTCCCCTCTGCCATCCGATTCCTGAATGGACATTGAACCCTTGAATACTACCTCATCTTTAAAATATATATTATTTCTATTTTTGCACGATATTTAATCCATTCAATATATGAATACTGTAACTGATTTACTTATTTATTATTATTATTCTACTTCTGCTGCTAAACTAACAAATTCCACAAAACATGCTGGGGATAATAAACCTGATTCTGAGATAGATAGGAGAACGGACGCCAGAGAGGGTTCACCGTTTCTGAGCTGTTGATCAGTCCCAATGCACCGACTCCCACCGCATTCTTGATTGTTAGCTGAAACGCGATTCCGCCTTCATGCCCGAAGAATGTGTTTAGTAATAGAACATCGACCATAGAAACCTACAGCACATTACCGGCCCACAATGTTGTGCCTACTCTTAGAGACTGCCTAGAATTTCCCTACCCCAGAGCCCTCTGTTTTTCTAAGCTCCATGTACCTATCTAAGAGTCTTTGAAAAGACCCTATTGTGTCCGCCTCCACCACTGTCACCGGCAGCCCATTCCACACACCCACCACTCTGTGTGTAAAAAACCTACCCCTGACATCTCCTCTGTACCTACTTCCAAGCACCTTAAAACTGTGCCCTCTCGTGCTAACCATTTCAGCCCTGAGGAAAAGCCTCTGACTATCCACACGATCAATGCCGCTCATCATCTTATACACCTCTATCAGGTCACCTCTCATTCTCCGTCACTCCAAGGAGAAAAGGCCGAGTTCACTCAACCTATCCTCACGAGGTATGCCCTCCAATCCAGGAAATGTCCAGTGTCCATAGCGTGTGGTTTCTCCAGTGAATTTAGTGCCGGCCGTGACCCTGGCCCGAGGACAGTGCGGCCTCACCATCTGCACCTCTGGCTGCCTTACATACAAAATGCTGGAGGAACTCAGCGGGCCAGGCGGCATCCAAGGAAAAGTCGATGAAACCCTTCATCGGGACGGTTTACTCTTCTCCTGGCCTGCTGAGTTCCTCCAGCATTTTGTCCGTGTCGCTGTGACTTCCAGCACCGTTTGCCACTCGCCGCCTGGGGACCGCGGCCGCGGCGGATCTGCCGGTCAGGATCAACGCGGTGGCACTGGACTGGATCAATGTTCGGGACGGGGGAATGAAGGAAGGGATTGGGACAATGATAGGTGGAAGGGGAAAGGGGCTGGATGAGGACACTGAAAAGTGCAACGCGGGAGAAAGGGAAGGAGGAGGTGGAGATGACGGGTAGGTGAGGAGCAGGGGAGAGAGGGCAATGGTGGAAGAGAGAAAGGGGAGGCGAGAGCCATTACCAGACGGTGGAGAAAATGTCGTCAGATTGGAGGCGAGCCGAACACAGGGGGAGGTGTCGCTTTCGCAACCTCACCGTGGCACCAGAGGACGCCGCGCACCGATCCGTCAGGGCCGCGCACCGATCCGTTAGGGCCGCGCACCGATCTGTCAGGGCCATGCACCGATCCGTCAGGGCCGCGCACCGATCCGTCAGGGCCGCGCACCGATCCGTCAGAGCCTCGCACCGATCCGTCAGGGCCGCGCACCGATCCGTCAGGGCCTCGCACCGATCCGTCAGGGCCGTGCACCGATCCGTCAGGGCCTCGCACCGATCCGTCAGGGCCGCGCACCGATCCGTCAGGGCCTCGCACCGATCCGTCAGGGCCGCGCACCGATCCGTCAGGGCCGCGCACCGATCCGTCAGGGCCTCGCACCGATCCGTCAGGGCCGCGCACCGATCCGTCAGGGCCTTGCACCGATCCGTCAGGTACAGCGAGTCTGCACACCAAAGCCCGGGTCCTCCGACTCACCACACCTGGGTTGCAGTTCACTGGCTCAGAACAAATTTAACACCCTTTGCTCAACACCCTGGCGTTTCCGTGGGCAGGTCGGGTCCGGGAGCGGATGAGGGGGGTCAAACCCGGCCATGGAGTTTGAACCACCTCGCCCACCCCCCGCCATTTCGGGATTTGGGCCACGCACTCGCGTTGCCCTGCTGTCTGAGTGGAGTTTCCACCTCCACGATACGAGCGGACCATGGATGGGAACGCAATGGCTCAGCTGCAGGTCGATGGTCTAGCATGGATTCGATGGGCTGAAGGGCCTGCATCTGTACAGTACTTTCCGAAGACATTAAGACCGTGTCCGTGGTCACTATCACCAAACCCCCACAGCCCAGAGACAGCACCCCTTTGCTGCAGGAGGTGGAAGGGTGGAGAACAGGTGAGGAGAGGGGGAAGTAACACGATTACAGCAACTTTTAACTGTTTTATAGACACATTTCAACATATAATAATTAACAGATTAACAAATTAATTATAATATTCAGGAGATCTAAAGCATTCTCCATCACGCTGGGGTGAGCTGTCCGAGAGGGGCAGGGGAAAGCAGTCAGAGGAAATCGCCTGTCCGAGCAGAGTGAGGGGGTGGGTGAGGGTCCCATCCCAGGGAGATCAGAGCAGAGTGAGGGGCTGGGTGAGGGTCCCATCCCAGGGAGATCAGAGCAGAGGGAGGGGTTGAGGGTCCCATTCCAGTGAGATCAGAGCAGAGTGAGGGGGTGGGTGAGGGTCCCATCCCAGGGAGATCAGAGCAGAGTGAGGGGGTGGGGTGAGGGTCCCATTCCAGTGAGATCAGAGCAGAGTGAGGGGGTGAGTGAGGGTCCCATCCCAGGGAGATCAGAGCAGAGTGAGGGGCTGGGTGAGGGTCCCATCCCAGGGAGATCAGAGCAGAGGGAGGGGTTGAGGGTCCCATCCCAGGGAGATCAGAGCAGAGTGAGGGGCTGGGTGAGGGTCCCATTCCAGTGAGATCAGAGCAGAGTGAGGGGGTGGGTGAGGGTCCCATCCCAGGGAGATCAGAGCAGAGTGAGGGGGTGGGGTGAGGGTCCCATCCCAGGGAGATCAGAGCAGAGTGAGGGGATGAGTGAGGGTCCCATCCCAGGGAGATCAGAGCAGAGTGAGGGGGGGTGGGTGAGGGTCCCATCCCAGGGAGATCAAAGCAGAGTGAGGGGTTGGTGGGGTCCCATCCCAGGAAGATCAGAGCAGAGTGAGGGGGTGGGTGAGGGTCCCATCCCAGGGGAGATCAGAGTCAGGGGTGTCCCGTTCCCCACCCCTGTGCGTGTAGACTCGGTGGATTTCCTGGGGGAGAGCAAAGTCAGGGGTAGGGGTTGTTTATGCTGCAGCCAAACAAGAAAAGAGTCAAGGTGCATGCCCAGTCTTCTTCTGGGGAAAGCAGTGAGGAGAGTGGGTACCCCAATTTGCACCGTGGGGAGAGTAGATTCAGGATGTCCACAGCAAGCCGCCAGTTCCCATGACCGAAGAGCGGACTGGGGGCGGTCTGTCTCGCTCAGCCACGACGTGCCCGCTGGAAGATGAGATGCAGCCGGACGGCGCTCTTCTCACAGATGGTGGGCAACTTGCGGGCACAGGCCTCGTCCCGCCACCCGCGCTGGCTCAGCACCCCGCAGTTCTCCACCATCCTCAGGGTCCTGTTGAAGGCGTTGTCCGGCTGGCCACTGGCCCACAGCCTGCAGCGTACAGAAGGGAAAGGTGTGTAAGAGTCATTCCAGCATCAGCAACAGGTCTATTAGTAATGATATATCATAGAAACATAGAAAATAGGTGCAGGAGTAGGCCATTCGGCCCTTCGAGCCTGCACCACCATTTATTATGATCATGGCTGATCATCCAACTCAGAACCCCACCCCAGCCTTCCCTCCATACCCCCTGACCCCCGTAGCCACAAGGGCCATATCTAACTCCCTCTTAAATATAGCCAATGAACTGGCCTCAACAGTTTCCTGTGGCAGAGAATTCCACAGATTCACCACTCTCTGTGTGAAGAAGTTTTTCCTAATCTCGGTCCTAAAAGGCTTCCCCTCTATCCTCAAACTGTGACCCCTCGTTCTGGACTTCCCCAACATTGGGAACAATCTTCCTGCATCTAGCCTGTCCAATCCCTTTAGGATTTTATACATTTCAATAAGATCCCCCCTCAATCTTCTAAATTCCAGCGAGTATAAGCCTAGTTCATCCAGTCTTTCATCATATGAAAGTCCTGCCATCCCAGGAATCAATCTGGTGAACCTTCTTTGTACTCCCTCTATGGCAAGGATGTCTTTCCTCAGATTAGGGGACCAAAACTGCACACAATACTCCAGGTGTGGTCTCACCAAGGCCTTGTACAACTGCAGTAGTACCTCCCTGCTCCTGTACTCGAAACCTCTTGCTATAAATGCCAGCATACCATTCGCCTTTTTCACCGCCTGCTGTACCTGCATGCCCACTTTCAATGACTGGTGTATAATGACACCCAGCTCTCGTTGCACCTCCCCTTTTCCTAATCGGCCACCATTCAGATAATAATCTGTTTTCCTATTTTTGCCACCAAAGTGGATAACTTCACAGTTATCCACATTAAATTGCATCTGCCATGAATTTTCCCACTCACCTAACCTATCCCAGTCACCCTGCATCCTCTTAGCATCCTCCTCACAGCTAACACTGCCGCCCAGCTTCGTGTCATCCGCAAACTTGGAGTTGCTGCATTTAATTCCCTCATCCAAGTCATTAATATATATTGTAAACAACTGGGGTCCCAACACTGAACCTTGCGGTACCCCACTAGTCACTGCCTGCCATTCTGAAAAGGTCCTGTTTATTCCCACTCTTTGCTTCCTGTCTGCCAACCAATTTTCCATCCACACCAATACCTTACCCCCAATACCGTGTGCTTTAAGTTTGCACACTAATCTTCTGTGTGGGACCTTGTTAAAAGCCTTTGAAAATCCAAATATACCACATCCACTGGTTCTCCCCTATCCACTCTACTAGTTACATCCTCAAAAAATTCTATGAGATTCGTCAGACATGATTTTCCTTTCACAAATCCATGCTGACTTTGTCCGATGATTTCATCGTTTTCCAAATGTGCTGTTATCGTCTCTTTGATAACTGACACTAGCATTTTCCCCACCACCAAAGTTAGGCTAACCAGTCTATAGTTCCCCGGTTTCTCTCTCCCTCCTTTTTTAAAAAGCAGGGTTACATTAGCCACCCTCCAATCCTCAGGAACTAGTCCAGAATCTAAAGAGTTTTGAAAAATTATCACTATTTCTTGGGCTACTTCCTTAAGCACTCTGGGATGCAGACCATCTGGCCCTGGGGATTTATCTGCCTTTAATCCCTTCAATTTACCTAACACCACTTCCCTACTAACATGTATTTCCCTCAGTTCCTCCATCTCACTAGACCCTCTGTCCCCTACTATTTCCGGAAGATTATTTATATCCTCCTTAGTGAAGACAGAACCAAAGTAGTTATTCAATTGGTCTGACATGTCCTTGTTCCCCATAATCAATTCACCTGTTTCTGTCTGTAGGGGACCTACATTTGTCTTAACCAATCTTTTTCTTTTCACATATCTATAAAAGCTTTTACAGTCAGTTTTTATGTTCCCTGCCAGTTTTCTCTCATAATCTTTTTTCCCTTTCCGAATTAAGCCCTTTGTCCTCCTCTGCTGGACTTTGAATTTCTCCCAGTCCTCAGGTGAACAGCTTTTTCTGGCTAATTTGTATGCTTCTTCTTTGGAATTGATACTATCCCAAATTTCCCTTGTCAGCCACGGGTGCACTACCTTCCCTGATTTATTCTTTTGCCAAACTGGGATGAATGATTGTTGTAGTTCATCCATGCGATCTTTAAATGCTTGCCATTGCATATCCACCGTGAACCCTTTAATGCTACCCCACCTCCTTTTCTTTCATGTCTATCCCTCCTGAATATTGAATATCCCTGAGTGTTGAGCTCCCATCCTTGGTCACCCTGGAGCCATGTCTCTGTGATCCCAACTATATCATATTCATTAATAACAATCTGCACTTTTAATTCATCCACCTTGTTACGAATGCTCCTTGCATTGACACACAAAGCCTTCAGGCTCGCTTTTACAACGCTCTTAGCCCTTACACAATTATGTTGAAAAGTGGCTCTTTTTGATGCTTGCCCTGGATTTGCCGGCCTGCCACTTTTACTTTTCACCTTACTACTTTTTCCTTCTTCCCTCATTTTACACCCCGCTGTCTCTCTGCACTTGTTCCCATCCCCCTGTTGTGAACTAACCTCCTCTCTCCTCGTCTCTTTAATTTGATTCCCACCCCCAACCATTCTAGTTTAAAGTCATCTCAGTAGCCCTCGCTAATCTCCCTGCCAGGATATTGGTCCCCCTAGGATTCAAGTGTAACCCGTCCCTTTTGTACAGGTCACGCCTGCGCCAAAAGAGGTCCCAATGATCCAAAAACTTGAATCCCTGCCCCCTGCTGCAATCCCTCAGCCACGCATTTATCCTCCTCCTCATCGCATTCCCACTCTCACTGTCGCGTGGCACAGGGACTAATCCCGAGATTACTACCTTTGCGGTCCTTTTTCTCAACTCCCTTCCTAACTCCCTATATTCTCCTTTCAGGACCCCTTCCCTTTTCCTACCTATGTCATTGGTATCTATATGTACCACGACCTCTGGATCCTCACCCTCCCACTTCAGGATATCTTGGACGCGATCAGAAATATCCTGGACCCTGGCACCAGGGAGGCAAACTACCATCCGGGTCTCTGGACTGCGTCCACAGAATTGCCTATCTGACCCCCTTACTATTGAGTCTCCTATTACAACTGCCCTCCTCCTCCTTTCCCTACCCTTCTGAGCTACAGGGCCGGACTCTGTGCCAGAGGCACGGCCACTGTTGCTTCCCCCAGGTAAGCTGTACCCCCCAACAGTACTCAAACAGGAGTACTTATTGTCAAGGGGCACAGCCACAGGGGTACTCTCTAGTATCTGACCCTTCCCCCTCCTAACCATGACCCACTTGTCTGCCTCCTGTGGCCCCGGTGTGACCACCTGCCTGTAACTCCTCTCTATCACCTCCTCACTCTCCCTGACCAGACGAAGGTCATCGAGCTGCATCTCCAGTTCCCTAACACGGTCCCTTAGGAGCTGCATCTCGGCGCACCTGGCGCAGATGTGGACGTACGGGAGGCTTGGAGACTCCAGGACCTCCCACATCCGGCACTGAGAATAACAAACTGCCTTCTCACTCATACTGCCCCTCTCCTCAAATAACAACAAAAAATTAATACCAAACCCTCTTCGCCTCGCCCGTTTCCGCCTAAGCCCGTTGAGCCGAAGCCCTTAAGCCTTCACTCTGCTCCCAGCTCACTCCGCCGCCCACAAACTACGCTGCCCACTGTATAAGGCTCTGTTCCTTTTAAATCTTCCGTGCTTCACTGCCCGACGTCACACGCCTGCGCAGTCCCGCCTCTCTGAACGCTGATGGAAAAAAAATCCGAAAAATCCCAAAATGGCTTCCTCTGCACTTGCGCTCCAATTCTCAGACTTCCTTCTCCGAGCAGAGAGGGAGATGTGTGGTGAGACTGACCCAAAATCATTCGTAATGATATATCAGGGAGCAGAGAAGGAGCTGTGTGGTGAGACTGGTTCCAGAATCAAAACGTGGTAAACAAGTGACCATGAGAGATAGGAACAGAATTAGGCCACCGGCCTATCAAGTCTGCTCTGCCATTCCATCATGGCTGATTTATTACCTTTCTGATCCCCATAATCCTGCCTTCTCCCCGTAACCTTTGACACCTTGACTGATTTAATCAAGAACCCTCTCGCCCTGTGCTTGAAATATTTATTGATTGTTTGAGATGCAGCCACCAACTTAACCCTCGCCTAATTATGGGATAATTTTTGAATGACCCATTAACCTATGAACCGGTACATCATTGGACTGTGGGAGGAAGGCAGAGCACCAGGAGAAACCCATGCGGCCGAGGGGCGAATGTACAAACTCCTTCCAGACAGCGACAGGTAGTGAACCCAGTTTGTTGGTGAAGCACAGCGTTGTGCGAACCCACACATTACCGTACCGTGACTCGGCCTCTACAACCATCCGAATTCCACACATTCTGGCTAAGGGAATTTGCACTCATCTCTGCTCTAAAGGGATGTCCGTGTAGTCTGAGTCTGTGCCCTCTAGACCTAGACTCTCCCACTATAGCAAACATCCTCTCCATGTCCACTCTGTCCAGGCCTGTCGGTATTTCAACGTTCAAAGTAGAATTTATTATCAGAGTACATACATGTCACCATATACAGCTCTGAGATTCTTTTTACTGTGGCCAACTGAACAAATCTATAGAACAGTAACTGTAAACAGAATCAATAAAAGAGCAAGAGCATAGAAGACAACAAATGCAAATAAGTAGCCATAAATAACGAGAGCATGAAATATCAAGATAAAGGCTTGATGGGTCTTCATGAGAACTCTCCCCCCATCCTTCTAAACCCCAGCGAGTACAAGCCCAGTGCCATCACGTCGAGAAATGTGTGCTTTTGTACAGTGAGAGACAGAAAACTACAACAGGAATACAACAATTAAATAAGGATGTTGCCTGGATTGGGGAGCATGCCTTATGAGAATAAGTTGAGTGAACTCAGCCTTTTCTCTTTGGAGTGACGGAGGATGAGAGGTGACCTGATAGAGATGTATAGAATGATGAGAGGCATTGATCGTGTGGATAGTCAGTGGCTTTTTCCCAGGGCTAAGATGGCTAGCATGAGAGGACACAATTTTAAAGTGCTTGGGAGTAGGTACAGAGGAGATGTCAGGACTGAGTTTGTTTTTTTTAACGCAGAGGGTGGTGATTGCGTGGAAGGGGCTGCCGGCAACGGTGCTGGAGGTGGATACGATAGGGTCTTCTAAGAGACTCCTGGACAGGTACGTGGAGCTTAGAAAAATAGAGGGCTATTGTTAACCCTAGGTAAATTTCTATAGTAAGTACATGTTCAGCACAGCTTTGTGGGTCAAAGGGCCTGTATTGTGCTGTAGGTTTTCTATTTTTCTATAAATAGAGTGTAAGGTCTGTTTCTGTGCTGTACCTCTCTACGACTCTATGAAAAACAGCAGGTAGCATTCATAGGTTCATCGACCATTTAGAAATCTTGGGGGAAGAGGCTGTTTCTAAAACGTTGAGTGATGTACCCCCTCTCCCCTGTGATGTTAATAATGATTGTCTTGGGTGGTGGGGGACCCTAATGATGAACATCAAGCCATACAGTACAGTACAGGCCATTCAGTTCATGTTGCTGTGCCAAACTTTTAACCTACTCAAAGATCAATCTAACCCTTCTCTCATATACATATATATATAGCCCACCATTTTTCTATCATCCATGTGCCCAAGTGTCTTTAAATTGTCCCTACTGTGCCTTCCCCTACCACCACCCCTGGCAGAGCGATCCACACACCCACCACTCTCTGTGTGTGGAAAAAAAAAACTTACCTCTGACAGCACCCCAACACTTTCCTCCAATCACCGTATAATTATGCCCCCTGGTATTAACCACGTCCACCCTGGGGAAACAGTCTCTGGCTGTTCACTTAATCTATGCCCTTACCATCTTGTACACCTCCATCAAGTCCCCTCTCATCCTCCTTCACTCCAAAGAGAAAAGCCCTCACTCACTCCACTCACTCAAACTCTCCTCACAAGACCTGCTCTCTAATTCAGACATTGTCCTGGTAAATCTATCCTGCACTCTCTCTAAAGCTCCCACATCCACATACCTATGAGTTTGTTAACCCCCCCGAATGTATCTGTCTGTTCCACACACCCACCACTCTCTGTGCAAAGAACTTAACCTCTGATATCCCACCCCATACTTTCTTCCAGTCACTTTAAAATGACTCCCCCTGGTAATAGCCGCTTCCTCCCTGGGGAAACAGTCTCTGGCTGTTCACTCGATCTATGCCCTTACCATCTTGTACACCTCCATCAAGTCCCCTCTCATCCTCCTTCACTCCAAAGAGAAAAGCCCTCACTCACTCCACTCACTCAAACTCTCCTCTTGTACACCTCCATCAAGTCCCCTCTCATCCTCCTTCACTCCAAAGAGGAAAATGCTGGTATTCTTCCTACAATGAGGGGACCAGAACAGAATGTAATATTCCCAGTGTGGTCCAGCCAGGGTTTTATAGAGCTGTACCATCACAGTACTTTGCCGCTATTGAACTCAACCCCGCAGCTGATGAAGGCCAGTGCGCCAGACACCTTCTTAACCACCCCACTAACTTGTAGGGTGACCTTGAGGGACCTGTGGGCGTGGACCCCAAGATCCTTCTGTTCTTCCACACGGCCAAGGATCCTGCTAATTTGACCTTCCAAAGTGAATCACTTCACACCTATGGATGTCGCCTTCGTAATGCTGCCCCTTTTGAAGATGTCCTCGATGGTGGGGAGAGGGTTGGACTGTGCCCGTGATGGAACTGGCTAAGTCTACAACCATCTGCAGGGGTGGCAGTAGAGGAAGGTACTTTAGGGACAGCTACGAAACTCTTAGGCACATGGATGCAAGAAAAATGAGGGGGTGGTTGTGTAGGAAGGACGAGTTCGACTGGTCTTGGAGTAGGTTAAAAGGTCAGCACAACGTTGTGGATCAAGGAACCTGTAGAGTTCTAGGTTCTGGAGAACCTGCTTAGTGTGTCAAAGTTAGGAAAGCTCTAGAAAATGCCCTGTTGGTTGAGTCCTCCAATGTGTCCTGAGTGCAGTTGTGGAGGTTCTTCCTGATCAATAACGCAATTCCCCCCACTCCCCCCAACCTCGAAGACCCAGCTGCCAGCCCCGTCCCTCTCACAACCATGTCTGTGTACAGTTGCATGTACTGACCCAAGCGGCAAGCTCGTCCGCCTCACCTCGAGGACTCACTGCATTGAAGTGAACACCCTTCAGCCCATCAGTCCCACCGTGCTCCTAAGTCACCTCTCCTCCAATGTCGACCTTAACGACGAGATCCAACATCGTCTTAGATGAGGTGGAACAGCTTTTGGACATCTCCGAACAAGAGTCTTTCATGATCATGACATCCGAACAGACACCAAAATGTTAGTGTACAATGCAGTGGCAATCCCAACTCTCCTGTATGCATCAGAAACCTGGACAACATACCGACGACATCTGAAGGCACTTGAAAAGTTCCATCAACGCTGTCTTCGAAACATCTTAAATATCAGCTGGGAAGATAGAAGAACCAACGTCAGTGTGCTAAATGAAACAAAAACAACAAACATTGAAGCCTACGTCATCAAGAACCAACTAAGATGGAGCGGCCATGTTGTTCGGATGAAAGATGAACATCTGCCGAAACAAATCTTCTACTCCCAGCTTTAAGAAAGCAAATGTAAAAGAGGCAGACAACAGAAGAGATTCAAAGACGTCTTAAAAGCCAACATGAAGAAATGTAACATCGATATCAACAATTGGGAAACCAATGCCAAGGACTTGAAACTCTGGCAAGCCATCATCCGAGAAGGAACAGCAACTTTCGAAGCCAACAGATGTGCAGAATTAGAAGAAAAGGGAAGAAAATGGAAAGAGAAGCAGCAACAACCAAAGCTCGATCTGCCACCTGGAACTACCTGTCCTGAATGCGGAAGAACTTTCAAACCCAAGATTGGACTCATAAGCCACTTGAGAGCCCATAAGTAGATCAACAGAACGAAGACCATCATCCTCAACCTCGAGGGATAGCCACAACGACAACGATGGGGTGGCCACCGCACAAGATCAATCTCAGTGGCAAGAAGCTGATAAAATTAGTCACCTCCATCATGTGTACCAGCCTCTGTAGTCTCCAAGACATCTTCATGGAGCAGTGCCTTAGGAAGGTAGTGCCGATCATTGTGGATCGTCACCACCCAGGACGTGCCCTCTTCTCATTGTTACTGTTGGGAAGAGATACAGAAGCCTGAAGACACTCACTCAGTGATTCAGGAACACCTGCTTCCCCTAAATGATATGATTCCTAAATGGACAGTGAACCCCGGAACAGTAACTCACTACTTTTTAATCTCTATTTCTTTTGCATTACTTATTTTACCTTAATCATTTAATAGACATCTATATAATTACTGTCAGTCTTTTCCCCTTATATCTATTTATCCTGTATTTCATTGTACTGCTGCTGTAAAGTTAACAAATTTCACAACATCTGCCGGTGATAATAAACCTGATTCTGATTCTGAAGTTCACAGGTTGAATGTGAGGTGTTGGGGGTAATGGGGAGAGTGAGAAAGTGATAGACAGAGATGAGAGAGGAATGGAGAGAGAGTCACAGAGTCACACAACACAGAAACAGGCCCTTTGGCCCACTGGGTACATGCTGACCATCAAACACCATTGACACTGGTCCGACGCTAATCCCACAATATTGTCTCCACATTCCTCCGGAGGCAGTTTTCTGTGACTATTTGATCTACTGATCAGCGTGTGGAATAAAACCTGGACTCCCTGCTCTAGAGTTAGCTCCTGAGGCCCCTCCATCTCATTATACAAGAAGACAACACAGCAGGAGCAGAAGATGTCCCGGCCCCTCAAGATTGATTTGTTCCAGTCCCACACCAGTACACAAGAACGGAGAAGCCTGTTAAAAGTGGTGGATACAGCCCAGTCCAGCACAGGAAAAGCTCTCCCCACCATTGAGCACATCTACAAGGATTGTTGACAAAGGAAAGCAGCATCCATCATCAGTGACCCCCACCATCCAGACCATGCTCTCTTCTCACTGCTTCCATTGGGCAGGAGGTACAGGAGCCTTGGGTCTCACACCACCAGGTTCAGGAACTATTATTACACTTCAACCATCAGGCTGCTGGTCCAGTGAGGATAACTTCACTCATCTCAATCCTAATCTGATTCCACAACCTATGGGCTCACTTTCAAGTAATCTACATCTCATGTTCTCAGTATTATTTATTCATGTATCTATCTGTCTTTCTACAGTGCCTTGAAAAAGTATTCAGCCCCCAACACGTTGTTCACATAAATGAGTGTTGCAGCCAGGGATTTTGATCGATTTAACTGAGAATATTTATTTGTGAATCGCATGCTGCTTTTTTTTTCAGAGCAAAGCCAAAAAAACAGGGAAAATTATAAAGCGTGGAAAAATAACAATTCTAAAACTGAAATGTCTGCAGATCAAAAGTACAGTGACATGCAAAAGTTTGGGCACCCCGGTCAAAATTTCTGTTACTCTGAATAGCCAAGTGAGTAAAAGATGAACAGATTTCCAAAAGGCATGAAGACGACACATTTCTTTAATATTTTAAACAAGAAAACTTTTTCATTTCCCTCTTTTACAGTTTCAAAATAACAAAAAAGGAAAAGGGCCTGAAGCAAAAGTTTGGGCACCCTGCATGGTCAGTACTTAGTAACACCCCCTTTGGCAAGTATCACAGCTTGTAAATGCTTTTTGTAGCCAGCTAAGAGTCTTTCAGTTTCTGTTTGGGGGATTTTTGCACATTCTTCCTTGCAAAAGGCTTCTAGTTCTGTGAGATTCTTGGGCCATCTTGCATGCAATGCTCTTTTGAGGTCTATCCACTGATTCTCGATGATGTTTAGGTCGGGGGACTGTGAGGGCCATGGCAAAACCTTCAGCTTGTGCCTCTTGAGGTAGTCCATTGTAGATTTTGAGGTGTGTTTAGGTTCATTATCCTGTTGTAGAAGCCATCCTCTTTTCATCTTCAGCTTTTTACAGACGGTGTGATGTTTGCTTCCAGAATTTGCTGGTATTTAATTGAATTCATTCTTCCCTCTACCAGTAAATGTTCCCCGTGCCACTGGCTGCAACACAAGCCCAAAGCATGATCGATCCACCCCTGTGCTTAACAGTTGGAGAGGGGTTCTTTTCATGAAATTTTGCACCCCTTTTTTCTCCAAACATACCTTTGCTCATTGCGGCCAAAAAGTTCTATTCAAAAGATCAAAGGAACATCTAAACAAGCCGGATGCATTTTGGAAACAAGTCCTGTGGACTGATGAAGTTAAAATAGTGATAAAGGCACAAGCTGAAGGTTTTGCCATGGCCCTCACAGTCCCCTGACCTAAACATCATCGAGAATCTGTGGATAGACCTCAGAAGAGCATTGCATACAAGACGGCCCAAGAATCTCACAGAACTAGAAGCCTTTTGCAAGGAAGAATGTGCAAAAATCCCCCAAACAAGAACTGAAAGACTCTTAGCTGGCTACAAAAAGCATTTACAAGTTGTGATACTTGCCAAAGGGGGTGTTACTAAGTACTGACCATGCAGGGTGCCCAAACTTTTGCTTCAGGCCCTTTTCCTTTTTTGTTATTTTGAAACTGAAAAAGATGGAAATGAAAAAGTTTTCTTAAAATATTAAAGAAATTTGTCATCTTCATGCCTTTTGGAAATCAGTCCATCTTTTACTCACTTAGCTATTCACAGTAACAGAAATTTTGACCAGGGTGCCCAAACTTTTGCATGCCACTGTATCCATCCCCCTTTTCCCTATAGCTAGTTGAACCATCTCTCACAGCTGGTAATATTGGCAATATTGTAACTAGGGGTCCTGCGAACAATCCGGATTTGATGGGGACTGCCGTGAGAAGAGCAGAGGAACATCTGGAGTAACTTCTGAAATTCCTGCTTCACTGCCGCTGCTACTGTGCGATCGAGAATCTCCGGAGACGAAGGCCCCAAATCCTCGGCTCTGCGCATTGTCTGTTGCCGGGGCTGGGGTTGAAACGCTCAGCAGAGATGGTGCTCGGTGTCGAATAGGTGGTCGGAGGCTCGGAGTTTTTCGGACAGACTCGGAGTCGGATGCTTCCGGGATGCTGCATCAGCAAGTTGGCGGCGCTGGAGGTTTACCGTCTGCGTGAGATGATGGGACTTTCGAGTGACTTTGAGACTTTTACTGTGCCATGGTCTGTTCTTATCAAATTACAGTATTGCTTTGCACTGTTGTAACTATATGTTATAATTATGTGGTTTTTGTTAGTTTTTAAGTCTGTTTGTCATGTGTTTTCGTAATATCATTCTGGAAAAACATTTTTATCATTTCTTAATGCATGCATTACTAAATGACAATAAAAGGGGACTGCGTGTCCTCATAATCATAATAATATTCTTTTAGGATGTCTTTATTAGCTTTGCAGGCATGGATATGTTTTTTTAGCCAAGACTTCTCCCTTGTCACTTTTCCATAAGTACCCTTTATGTGGAAGGCTTTAGAGATTGTGGAGCCATGAACTTCACCTCCAGTTGCAGCCACTGACTTCTGCAGCTCACTCAGAGTGACAGGGTGGCTTGCAGTTTAAGGTGCAACAGCTTACCTGTGGCTCATAAAGTGAGACATACAACTAAATAGTTTATTAATAACACTTTTTCTGTGGAATATTGTGGTAAAAGATCACCGTAAATAATGAAGAAGCGAGCAAAGGCAAGGCTGACTCGAGAGTCGAGCTGTGTGAGTGCGAGACAGATTTGGAGAGAGGTCGAGTCATATTTGAGGAGAAATAGTCAGAGTGAGGTCGAGGCGTGCTGAGTGGAGTAGAGTCGGAGTGGAGGAGTTTCGGAGCCCGTCCACCTAAACTAAGAGTGAGGTCTGATCAATCTGAGTGTGTGGCCTATTGGAAATGTAGAATACCTGCCGTATCAGTCAGGGATCTGTGTTGGGACCAATTCTTTTTACATTTTATGTCATTGATTTGAATGATGGAGTTGATGACTTTGTTGCAAAGTTTGCAGGCGATGTGAAGATAGATGAGGGGCAGGTAGTTTTGAAGATGTGGAAAGGCTGCAAAAGGACTTGAACAGATTAAGAGAATGGGTAAAGGAATGGCAGATGGGATACTGTGTCAGGAACTGAATGGTCACACACTTTGGTAGAAGAAATGAAAGAATTGACTATTTTCTAAATGCAGAGGAAATTCAAAGAACTGAGGTGCAAAGGGACTTGGGAGTCCTTGTGCTGGATTCCATAAAGGTTAATTTGCAGGTTGAGTCTGTGATGAAGAAGGTAAATGCAATGTTAGCTTTCATTTCAAGAGTATTAGAATATAAAAGCAAGGATGTAATGTCAAGACTTTATAAAGCACTGGTGAGGCCTCCTTTGGAGTACTGTGAGCAGTTCTGGGCCCCTTATTTTAGAAAGGATGTGCTGAAACTGGAGAGGATTCAAAGGGGGTTGAAGAAAATGATTGCAGGGAATTGAATGGCTTGTCATATAACGAACATTTGATGTCTCTGGGGCTGTATTACTCGAGTTCAGAAGAATGAATGGTGGCCTTATTGAAACCTATCGAATGGTGAAAGGTCTTGATAGAGTGGATATGAAGAGGATGTTTCCTCTGTGTGGTAAACCATGTATATATGTTGTAAGTCGGTTACCTGTCTGGACACACACCTCTGCTGACTGCCCCTGTGGCTCCTCCCACAGAGTCCTGTATAAAGGTGTTCGCCTTGCCCCTCCCCCTCAGTCCGGGGGCAGACACTCATTGTGGCGGTTGTATTGTACAGCGAATAAAAGCCTTTCAGTATTTTACCAAACCTCAGTCTTTTGGAGTAATTGAAGGTGCTTCAATTTTATTCGCTGTACATTTTAAAACATGGAACAGGCTCTGAGACCAGACAAATTAGACCGCAATCCGCAAATGCCTGACGCTGAAAACGCTTTCGAACTCTGGCTGGCCTGCTTCGAAGCGTATCTAGAGGAGATTAAAGCGACCGACCCCGTAGCAAAGCGCAGAGTTCTACTCTCCAGGGTCAGTCCACGGGTCTATTCGCTGATCAGAGACCAGCCGAGCTACGACGGCGCGATGAACGCACTCAAAAGACAATACCTGCGGCCGATAAACAGCGTCTATGCTCGACATCGCTTAGCGACACGGTAACAACAGTCTGGGGAATCGAGTGCTGAGTTTGTCCGGGCCCTAGAGACACTCGTGCGGGCCTGCAATTGCCAGGAGCTGATGGTGGCGCAGCATGCAGAACTCCTAGTGAGAGACACCTTCGTTACGGGGACCAGGTCAGTGTACGTGCGCCAGCGGCTGCTGGAAAAAGCCGATCTTACCCTAAGTTCGGCGATCGAGCTGGCTGATACGTTGGAGGCCGCTCTGCATAACTCCAAGGCTCTCCAGGCACGCGATCCCCTGATGGCCTCGTGGGCGCCGCAGACCCCGCAACCCGCTGGCGAATCGACCTCGGCTGCAGCCAGTCGTGAGTCCGTGAAGTGCTACTTCTGCGGACTGGAGAAGCACCCCCGGAAACGCTGCCCGGCCCGACAAGCTACCTGCTCCAGCTGCGGAAAGAAGGGCCACTTCGCCAAGATCTGTAAGTCAAAACCGCGAGCAGGATCGAGCAGCGCCACGTGCGAAACGTGGGGGTCGCCATCTTCCCTGCACACTGCCACCACGTGCGAGACCTGGGGGCCGCCATCTTCCCTGCACGCCACCACCACGTGCGAGACCTGGGGGCCGCCATCTTCCCTGCACGCCACCACCACGTGCGAGACATGGGGGCCGCCATCTTGGTCGGCGCCACCTCCCACCGCCTACGACCAACGGGTGCTCACGGGCCACCCCACCGCGCCGGACCAAGATAGCGACCCCACCCTGGCTTCCGTGACCCTTGACCAAAGCGCTCCCCACCAGCTCGCAAGGTCAATGATGGACATCCTGGTGGAGGGGCACAGGACAAGTTGCCTGTTTGACACAGGCAGCATGAAGAGTTTTATCCACCCGGCAACGGTGCAGCATTGTGGACTCATGATACGGCCGGTAAGTCAGAGGGTCACCATGGCCTCCGGGTCGCATACAACAGACATCCGGGGGGGGGGGGGGGTTGTGTAGCGACACTAGTGGTACAGGGCACAGAATATCGGGACTTTACGTTACTGGTCTTGCCTCAACTGTGTGCCCCTGTGCTGTTGGGGTTGGACTTCCAGAGCCACCTGAAAAGCGTGACAATGAAGTATGATGGGCCCCTCCCGCCAATTACTGTCATAAATCCCCTGTTTTGTTGAGATATGTCACGTACCCCGCTACTGACCACACACACACACCGACCCGCGCATCCCGCCCAACATCATGCCAACTGCCACACTACCGACACCACTTGCGGCCTCTCCACCCTCAGGATCCCTCCCCCACCGCTGTTCGCCAACCTGAGCCCCGACTGTAAACCCGTGGCAACTAAAAGCAGGAGATACAGCGCGGGGGACAGAGCTTTCATTAAGTCGGAGGTGCAGCGGCTGCTCAGGGAGGGGGTCATTGAGGTAAGCACAAGTCCTTGGAGGGCGCAGGTGGTGGTTGTTCGGAACAGGGAGAAGAATAGGATGGTCGTGGACTATATCCAGACCATCAATAGGTTCACGCAGCTCGACACGTACCCTCTACCCCGCATCGCGGATATGGTCAATCAGATAGCACAGTACAAGGTGTACTCGACCATAGACCTAAAATCCGCTTACCATCAGCTCCCCATCCGCTGGGAGGACCACCCTTGCACTGCCTTCGAGGCGGACGGCAGGCTTTATCAATTCCTGCGCGTCCCCTTTGGTGTCACGAATGGTGTATCTGTCTTCCAGAGGGCAATGGACCAGATGGTGGACCAGTGCCAACTGAAGGCCACGTTCCCATATCTGGATAACATCACCATCTGCGGTCACGACCAGCAGGATCACGACAATAACCTCCAAAAATTTCTCCAAGCGGCCAAATCTTTCAACCTTACCTATAACAAGGACAAGTGTGTATTTGGGACCACCCGACTTGCTATCCTTGGGTGTGTCATGGAGAATGGAGTCATTGGCCCTGACCCTGACCGTATGCGCCCCTTGTTGGAACTCCCTCTTCCCAACACCCTCAGAGCCCTCAAAAGGTGCCTGGGCTTCTTTTCATATTACGCCCAAGGGGTCTCTAACTATGCAGACAAGGCCCGCCCCCGGTCAAGTCCACCACATTCCCCCTCTCTGCCGAGGTCCACACAGCCTTCAACCGCATAAAAGGGGACATTGCCAAAGCAGCAATGCATGTGGTGGATGAGGCCATTCCCTTCCATGTAGAGAGAGACGCCTCCGACTTTGCGCTGGCTGCTACCCTCAACCAGGCAGGAAGACCAGTGGCGTTCTTCTCCCGTACCCTTCAAGGCCCTGAAATTCGGCACTCTGCGGTAGAGAAAGAGGCCCAGGCCATAGTGGAAGCTATTAGGCACTGGAGGCACTATCTTGCCGGCAAAAGGTTCACCCTGCTAACTGACCAGCGCTCAGTCGCGTTCATGTTTAATAATCAGCAGCGGCGCAAAATCAAAAATGATAAAATTCTGAGGTGGAGAATCGAACTCTCCACCTACAACTATGACATCATGTACAGGCCTGGGAAGCTCAACGAGCCCTCCGATGCCCTATCCCGGGGAACATGTGCCAGCGCGCAGATCGACCGGCTATACACCCTACATGTAGACCTTTGCCACCCGGGAGTCACCCGGCTTTTCCACTTGGTGAAAGCCCGGAACCTGCCTTACTCCCTTGAGGAGATCAGGATGATGACCAGGGACTGCCAAGTCTGCGCAGAGTGCAAACCGCACTTGTACCGACCCAAAAAGGCACCACTCATCAAGGCCACCCGCCCCTTTGAGCGACTGAGTGTTGACTTTAAGGGCCCCCTTCCCTCCACCGACCGCAATGTGTACTTTCTTAACGTAATTGACGAGTACTCGCGGTTCCCCTTCACCATCCCCTGCCCCGACACCACTATCACGTCAGTTATAAAAGCCCTGCACAAGCTCTTCACTCTGTTCAGATACCCATGCTATATCCACAGTGACAGAGGGTCCTCGTTTATGACTGACGAGCTGTGCCAATTTCTACTGGCTAGGGGAATTGCAACCAGTAGGACCACGAGCTATAATTCCTGGGGAAATGGACAGGTGGAGAAGGAGAATGGCACAGTGTGGAAAGCCACACTCTTAGCCCTCAGGTCAAAGGGACTGCCGGTCTCCCGCTGGCAGGAGGTCCTTCCCGAGGCACTCCACTCCATCTGCTCCCTGTTATGCACGTCCACCAATGCCACCCCTCATGAGCGGCTCTTTTCTTTTCCCTGAAAATTGACCACTGGGACCACCCTACCAACTTGGCTGACGTCCCCGGGGCCAGTGCTGCTTCAGAAACATGCCAGGAGCAATAAATACTCCCCGATGGTCGAGAGGGTTCACTTACTTCATGCGAACCCCCAGTATGCCTACGTAGTTTTACCTGATGGGCGGGAGGACACGGTCTCCATCCGCGACCTGGCGCCCGCAGGAGCTCCGGGCCCCTACCCTGAACACTCCGTGGTGACTATTGACCCCGTACCCACCGATGTATGTACCTACAAGACACTATGCACCCCAAACCCTATACAGACACCACACGACACTCCCATACTGGGTGCGACGCACACGCACGAGGGATTACCGACGCCTAACATGCTGGCACCTGAAGTCAGGCCGGAGCCAGCACAACCGCCATCACCGGTGCTACGTAGGTCACAGCGACGGACTCGACCACCTGATAGACTTAACCTGTAAATATACTTCTTGTAAATATTGTCAGTCACTTCACCCCACGGGACTCTTTTTAAAAAAAGGAGGGGTGAATGTGGTAAACCATGTATATATGTTGTAAGTCGGTTACCTGTCTGGACACACACCTCTGCTGACTGCCCCTGTGGCTCCTCCCACAGAGTCCTGTATAAAGGTGTTTGCCTTGCCCCTCCCCCTCAGTCCACGGGCAGACACTCAGTGTGGTGGTTGTATTGTACAGCGAATAAAAGCCTTTCAGTATTTTACCAAACCTCAGTCTTTTGGAGTAATTGAAGGTGCCTCACTCTGCTGGGAAAGTCTAAGACTATAGGATACAGCCTCAGAATAAGGGGCCCTTTTAGAATGGATATGAGGAGGAATTTCTTCAGCCAGAGAGAAGTGAATCTGTGGAATTCTTTGCCACCGACAGCTGTGGAGGACAAATCTTTACGTATATTTAAGGCAGATATTGATAGATTCTTGATTGGTGAGGGGGTTCGGGGAGAAGGCAGGAGATTGATGCTGAGAGGAAAATTGAATCAGCCATGATGAAATGGCAGAGTAGACTCGATGGGCAAACTGCCTCATTCTGCTCCTGTATCTTATGGTATCGATGTGACAGGGTCCAGGTCACAGTGTGGGTCACGACCCGGAGATTGGACAATTTAAACACCGGGCCAGATGGTTTGAAAAGACAGGGTATTGGGACTGGAGATTGGATGATTTAAACACCGGGTCAGATGGTTTGAAAAGACAGGGTATTGGGACTGGAGATTGGATGATTTAAACACTGGGCCAGATGGTTTGAAAAGACAGGGTATTGGGACTGGAGGTGAGGGTCGGGCTGGTTCTGTTCGCTGCTCCACAACATTTGCTCTGCTCTCCGCTGCATTGAGGCTGAGGCTGTGGGCTAGTTTTGGCTGTTCTGAGCTTCGTGTCTGTGAGCCCCATCGTGTGATAGATTGAGACTGAGGCTGTGGGCCGGTTCTGGGCTTCGTGTCCATGGACGCACTTTCATTCTGAATGCTGTTGCTTGCTTTTATTGTTGGTACAATTTGTGTTTTTTTCCCCTCCCTCTGCCTTGAGTGTTGGTTTGTCTTTTTGTTCTGGGTTCTTGTGGGTTTCCTGTTCTGTGGCTGCCTGTACGGAGACAAACCTGAAGCTGTATAATTTATACATACTTTGATAGTAAATGTACTTTGAACTTTGTTTTTGTTGGCTTGACAGGAGCCTCTCTTACAAGTGCCATTCTTCTCCAGTGACTAAGTTCTGAGGGGCGGCCGGACTTGTGCAGTGTAGCTGTGGTTTCACGATGGACTGCCCTGAGCTCCAAGGTATGTTCAGTGCCTTTGGGATGGTCTTGCACCCTTCCCCTGATTTGTGCTTCTCTATCGTCATTTACCTGACTTGTCTTCAATGCACTTCTGTCTTCATTTTGGTTTGCTCTGTTGAAAATCTACCAGATATTTGGACCTGACAGAGAGATGGAGTATTTATTCTTAAGAATTCATTGAAAACAGATAATCCTCCAATTTTCTACATCAACAGGCATTGGCTCTGGGTAAGCTTCCGTCAAGGTTCCATTTTTGTTTTCTTTTTACTGTACCTGGTGTTGTAAATGGCTGTTGTGTGTTCTTCATGCTGGATGTTGCAGTCCTGGGAGACCCAGAGTCTCCTGGGGAACTGCATCTGCGTGAAGTGCATGTGGCTGCAACTCCTTGAAGACCGTGTTAGTGATCTGGAGCAGCGGCTGGATGGCCTTCAGCTTGTATGAGAGAGTGAGGAGATAATCGATCAGAATTACAGGGATGTAGTCACCCTGAAGTTGCAGGAGGCGAGTAGCTGGGTGACTGTCAGGAGAAATGGAAATGTGAATAGGCAGTTAGCACAGAGCACCCCTGTGGACATTTCCCTCAATGATAAGTATACCATTTTGCATACTGTTGTGGGGGATGACCTCCCTGGGGAATGTCACAGACACCGGGTTACTGGCATTGAACAGACAGGAGGTTCTGAGGACGTGAATGGGACACCAGAATGGTATGTTGCCATATGGAGAAAAGATGAACTCTGAAGGTTAATTAGCGAAGAATATAAATAAGAAACTAAAAGCTTTTTCAGATATATGAAGAGTAAAATAGAGACAAGCATGGAAAATGACACTGGAGAGTTTGTAATGGGGAATAAAGAAAGGGGGACAAACTTAATAAGTATTTTGTATTTGTCTTCACTGTGAAAGACACCATCAGTATGCCAGAAATTCGAGTGTCGGGGGTAGCAGTGAGTGTAGTTGCTATTGCTAAGGGGAAGGTGCTTGGGTAGCTGAAAGGTCTGAAAGTAGATAAGTCAGTTGGACCAGATGGACTACACCCCAGGGTCCTGAAAGAGGTGCCTGAAATGATTGTGGAGGCATTCATGGTGATCTTTCAAATCACTAGATTCTGGGATGGTTTTGGAGGAATGGAAAATTGTAAATTTTCCACCCTTTATGAAGGGTGGGAGGCAAACAACAGGAAATGATAGGTAACAAAAAACACACAGATTGTGAACAAAGGACTGTTCATTTCACTCACGCAGGTATCACGTGTTGAAAGCCACAGATGCAAATTCACCCACCGACAGAACTGAGAGGATTTCCTGGAATCGGGTGGTGAGCTGATACAGAGAGTGAGACAGAAAGGGGGGGAGGGGAGTATGAGAGGGTCAGAGAGATGCCATGTAGTTTGTGGGGCTGAATATTCAGTTTCTCTGCAAAACTTTCCAAATTATTCACTCTTGCTTCTGTGGCCATTACAGTTCCAATAGGAATATCCCTCTGGTTAATTCTGCCCTGTTCTGTTCTCCTGTTTGCCACCAGATGCAAACAGACTGAGAACAGAGGGGCTTTCACATCATAGACACTGGTCACATTTGGTGAAAGGTCACAGGTTGAAACATGAGGTATTCGTACAATGTGAAGTGTTGGGGTGAGAGATGGAGAGAGTGAGAAAGTGAAAGACAGAGGTGAGAGCGGAAGGGACAGAGAGAGAGAGAGAGTCTCAGTCACACCACAGGCCCTTTGGCCCATTGAGTACATGCTGACCATCAAACACCATGGACACTGATCCTACTGATCCATCGTCAAGAACCCCCACCATCCAGACCATGCTCTCTTCTCACTGCTTCCATTGGGCAGGAGGTACAGGATCCTTGTGTCTCACATCACCAGGTCAAGAACAGTCATTACACTTCAACCATCAGGCTGCTGGTCCAGTGAGGATAACTTCACTCTCCTCAATACTAACCTGATTCCACAACCTGTGGACTCACTTTCAAGGATTCTGCATCTCATGTTCTCAGTATTATTTATTTATCTATCTATCCGTCTTTTTACAGTGCCTTGAAAAAGTGTTCAGCCCCCAACACCTTGTTCACTTTAATGATTGTTGCAACCAGGAATTTTGATCAATTTAACTGAGAATTTTTATTTGTGAATCACATGTTTTTTTTTTGCAGTGAAGCCGAAAAAAAGGGGAAAATTGTAAAGCATGGAAAACTAAGAATTCAAAATCTGAAATATCAGCAGCTCAAAAGTATTCATCACCCCCAACACAGCACCTTTGTTCTGTACTGAAATGTCCAGGCTGACTCGAGGGTCGAGACGCGCGGGTGCGAGACAGATTCAGAGAGAGGTCGAGTCACATTCGAGTGGAAGTAGTCGGAGTGAGGTCGAAGCAGAGTCGGGACGTGCGGAGTGGAGGAAATTCAGATCGGCAGGCCCAGCATAAACACATCCTAAAGAAGAAGTGTTCTAACTGGAGGGTGAGGCTGACAAGGGAAGTCGACGATAGCATAAAAGCAAAAGAGAGGGCATGGATCGCAAAAATTAGTGTGAAGCTAAAGGATTTGGAAGCCGATGAAAACCAACAGAAGGCCACTTAAAAAGCAATAAGGAGAGAAAAGTGGAATATGACGGTAAGCTATCCAATAAATTAAAAGTGGATATAAGAAATCTTTTCAAGCAACACACACAAAATGCTGGTGGAACGCAGCAGGCCAGGCAGCATCTCTAGGAAGAGGTACAGTCGACGTTTCGGGCCGAGACCCTTCGTCAGGACTAACTGAAAGGAGAGATAGTAAGAGATTTGAAAGTGGGAGGTGGAGGGGGAGGGGGAGATCCAAAATGATAGGAGAAGACAGGAGGAGGAGGGATGGAGCTAAGAGCTGGAAAGTTGATCGGCAAAAGAGATACAAGGCTGGAGAAGGGAGAGGATCATGGGATGGGAGGCCAAGGGAGAAAGAAAAAGGGGGAGGGGAGCACCAGAGGAGATGGAGAGCAGGCGAGGAGTATAGTGAGAGGGACAGAAGGAGAAAAAAGAGAGGAAAAAAAGGGAAAAAATAAAAAATAACAAACAAACAAATAAATAAATAAATAAATAAGGGATATTGTAAGAAGGAGAGGAGTGGCATTAGCAGAAGTTAGAGAAGTCGATGTTCATTCCATCAGGTTGGAGGCTACCCAGACGGAATATAAGGTGTTGTTCCTCCAACCTGAGTGTGGCTTCATCTTTACAGTAGAGGAGGCCGTGGATAGACATATCAGAATGGGAATGGGATGTGGAATTAAAATGTGTGGCCACTAGGGAGATCCTGCTTTCTCTGGCAGACAGAACGTAGGCGTTCAGTGAAATGGTCTCGCAGTCTGCATCGGGTCTCGCCAATATATAGAAGGCTGCTCTGGGAGCACCGGACGCAGTATATCACACCAGCCGACTCAAGTTGTGTTGGCTGTCCCTAATCAATCCCTGCCTGTCCAAATACTTGCATATCCGGTTCCTCAGAATACCTTCCAATAACTTACCCACTACTGATGTCAGTCTCAGCGGCTTATAATTTCCTGATTTAATTTTAGAGTCTCTCTTAGCGAATGGAACAATATTCACTATCCTTCAATCCTCTGACATCTCACCTGTTGCTGAATATGTTTTAAATGTCTCTGCTGGGGCCCCCTTCTTCTTCTTACCCAGCACCTGAATATCTCTCAAAAACAAAGGTTCCCTAAACTTAGTAACACACACAAAATTGGAGGAGGGAGGAGAAGATGGCGACGTGACGCAGTGTGTGCGGCCGTTCCGAATGATATCATACGTGTAACTAGGGGCCATGCTCGATCCGGATTTGATGGAGACTGCCGTGAGAAGCGCAGAAGAACATCTGGAGTAATTTCTGAAATGCCTGCTTCACTGCCGCTGCTACTGTGCGATCGAGAATCTCCGGAGATGAAGGCCCCAAATCCTCGGCTTTGCGTATCACCTGTTGCCAGGGCTGGGGTCGAAGCACTCGGCAGAGATGGTGCTCGGTGTCAAATAGGTGGTCAGAGGCTCAGAGTTTTTCGGACGGACTCGGAGTCGGACTGTGGTCGGATGCTTCCGGGATGCTGCATCGGCAAGTTGGCGGTGCTGGAGGTTTACCGTCTGCGTGAGATGATGGGACTTTGGAGTGACTATGAGACTTTTACTGTGCAATAGTCTGTTCTTATCAAATTACGGTATTGCTTTGCACTGTATGTTTAATTATGTGGTTTTTGTTAGTCTTTAAGTCAGTTTGTCATGTGTTTTTTGTGATATCATTCTGGAAAAACATTTTATCATTTAATGCATGCATTATTAAATGACAATAAAAGGGGACTGCGTGTCCTCATAATCATCATCATAAAAATGCTGGAGGAACTCAGCAGGCCAGGCAGCATCTATGGAAAAAAAAATTACAGTCAACGTTTTGGCAGGACAGGAGAAAATAAACTGCGTAGTAGATTTTATAGGTGGCAGGAGTGTTTTGGCCCGAAATGGCGACTGTACTTTTTTCCATACATGTTGCCTGGCTTGTTGAGTTCCCCCAGCATTTTGTGTGTTGCTGGGATTTACAGCATCCACGGATTTTCTCTTATTTCCTAAACCTGTTATATTTGCCTTTTATTCTGACAGGAATGTGCATACATTGTATTCTCAAAATTCCACCTTCGAAGGCCTCCAACTTACAAAACATACATTTGCTAGAAAACAACCTGTCCCAATCCACACTTGCCAGATCCTTTCTAATACCATCAAAATTTCTCCAATTTAGAATCTCAATCCAAGGACCAGACCTCTCCTCTCCTGCTCCATAATTATCTTATAACTAATGGCATTGTGATCAGTAGATGCAAAGTGTTCCCTACACAAACTTCTGTCACCTGCCCTGTCTCATTCCCCAAGATCAGATGGTGTGCACTCTCACTCACTCTGTGTATTGAAGAAGAAAACTTTCCTGAACACAATTGAGAAGCTCTATCCCATCCAGTCCTTTCAGAGTATTTGAGTCCCAGGTCAATACGTGGAAAGTTAAAATCACGTATTATCACAACCTTATGTTTCTTGTAACTGTCTGTGTTCTCTACAAATTTACCCCTGTACATCCAGTTGACTATTGAGTGGTTTGTAATCTGATACCATTAATGTGGTCACCCATTTCTTATCCCTCAGTTCCACCCATACAGCTTCAGTAGTCGAGCTTTCCAGCCTGTCCTGTTGGAACACTGCTGTGACATTTTCCCTGACTAGTAATGCCACCCCTCCCCCTTTAATCCCCCCTGCTCTGTCATGTCTGAAACGATGGATCCCCAGAACATTGAGCAGTCAGTCCTGATCCTCCTACAACCAGGTCTCACTAATGGCTGCAGTGTCATAATTCCACGTGCTGATCTATGTCCTGAGGTCATCTGCCTCTCCTATAATACTGATTGTACTAAAATATAAACAACCCAGAACATTAGTCTCACCATGCTCAACCTTTCGATTCCACACATCTACAGAAGTTTATCAAAAATGTAAGTGACATGCTAAAGTTTGTAAACTTCCAAGACAGTAGAGGTGCTGCCTTGCTTTCTCCATAATGGAAATTATGTGCTTTTACTATTAAGTTAGTTCAGTTAAAGGTGGGAGAAGATGGCAGCGCGCCGCGCATGCACAGCCCTCCGGTGAAAAGTGATATCGTATCTGTTAAATAGGGGCCGTGGACAATTCTGATTTGATGGAGAATGGACGTGAAAGCACAGAGGAACATCTGGAGAAATTTCTGAAACGCCTGTCCGCTGCTGTCGTTACTGCGCGGTCGGGAATCTTCCGGAGGGTAGGCCTCAAAATCCCTGGCCGTGCCTGCTTTTGGCGACCGAGAAGGAGGTCGAATCGTTCGGACAGAGATAGCGCTCAGTACTCAGTGTCGGAGAGCTGATCAGAGCTCAAAGTTTTCGGATGACTCAGTCGGATTGTGGTCGGCATTGCAGGGAGAGTTTTTCTTCCTTCTTCCGTCTGCGTGAGATGTGGGACATTTGAGAAACTTTGAACTTTACTGTGCTCACGGACTTCTTCATCAAGTTATGGTATTGTTACACTGTTTGTAACTATATGTTGTAATTATGTGGTTTTGTCAGTTTTTTCAATCTTGGTTTGTCCTGTGTTTTGTGATACCACACCGGAGGAAATAATGCATTATTTCTTAATGCATGCATTACTAAATGACAATAAAAGAGGACTACATTTCATCATAATCATAAATTACTATCAAGTTATTGAAAGTTACTGTCAAATGAGCTGCTTGGGGAGTACAAGAAATGCAAGAAAATACTGAACAGGGAAATCATGAGAGCTAAAAGAGGACATGAGTTTGCTCTGTCAGACAAGGTAAAAGAGAATGCCAATGGCTTCTACAGGTATATTAAGAGCAGAAAGATAGCAAGGGACAAAATTGGTCTTCTTGAAGATCACCGTGGTCTTTTATGAATGGAGCCAGATACAGACTCTATAGAACTGAGGCAAAGGAGTAGTGAGGTCATGGACCATATCCAGTTTACAGAAGAGGAGGTGTTTGATGTTTTGAGGTGAATTAGGATGGATAGATCCCCAGGGACCTGACAAGATGTCCCCTCAGTTTTTGTGTGAGGCGAGTGCAGACGCTGCAGGGGCCCACTTAGAGATATTTCAAAAATCCTCAGCCAAGGGTGAGATGTCAGAGGACTGAAGGATGGCTAATGTTGTTCTGTTTGTTCAAGAAAGACTCTAGGAATGGGCCAGGAAATTACAGGCTGGTGAGCCTGACATCAGTAGTGGGTGAATTATTAGAAGGTTTTACAAAGGACCGGATACATAAGTACTTGAATAAAGACGGCTGATTAGAGATAGGCAACAAGGCTTTGTGCATGGCAGGTCATGTCCAAACTTACAGTTTTTGGGTAAATTACCAAGAGATTGATGGAGGAAAGGTGGTGGATGTTGTTTACATGGAATTTAACTAGTCTTTAGGCAAATTCCCACATGGTTAGAAGGTTAATTTGCTTGGGATTCAGGATGAAGTAGTTCATTGGATTCAACATTGGTTCAGTTCAGTGGGAAAGGCCAGAGAGTAGTAGAAGCTGATTGTCTCTCTAACTAGAGGCCTGTGACTTGTGGTGTCCACAGCGATCAGTGCTGGGCCCGTTGTTTGTCATCTATAACAACAATCTGCATGATAATGTGGTAAACTGGATCAGCAATGCTGCTGCTGACTTCAAGATTGTGGGTGTAATGGACAGCGAGGAAGGCTGTCAATGTTTGCGGTGGGATCTGGACCACCTGAGAAAAGGGACTGAGAAAGGGCAGATAGAATTTATTGCAGATGAGGGTGAGATGTTGAATTTGGGAGGACAAACCAGGATAAGACTCACATAGTGAATGTCAGGGCTCTGAGGTGTACGGTAGAACTATGGGACCTGGAAATACAGATCCATATTTGCTTGAAAGCAGCGTCAGAGGTAGATACGGTTGTAAAGAGAGTTTTAGGTACGTTGGCTTTCATAAATCAGAGTATTGAGTACAGGAGTTGGGATGTTATGTTGAAGTTGTAAAAGATGTTAGTGAAGCTGATTTCAAAGTAATGTGTCAGTTCTGGTCACCTACCGACAGGAAAGATATCAATAAACTTGAAAGAATGCAGAGAAAATTTACAAGGATGTTGCTGGGACGTAAGGACCTGAGTTACAGGGACAGTTTGAATCCTTTAGGAATTTATTCACTGGTGTGTTTAATGGGAACTATGAAATATTTAAGAGGAATCTGAGGGGGAACTTCACTCAGAGGATGGTGTGAGTGGAACGAGCTGCCAACTAAATGTAACATTTAGTAAAAGTTTGGACAGGTGGATGAGATGAGAGAGGTCTGGAGGTCTGCACTCAGAGGGTGCAGGGAGATGGGAACGAGGGAGAAGAGCAGGCTGGCATGGACTAGATGGGTTGAATTTCCTGTTTCTATGCTGTAGTGCTCCATGACTCTATAACCAACCGCCCCCCCATACAATAAATGTCAATGTGCCATTTGCCTTCCTAACTACTGCTGCCCCTTCCTGCAGTCTGAGAATAACACCCCACAGTGGATCAGTGTGACTACACACTTGCATCTGTGTATAAACATCTTTGTGTCTTTCATAAAATTCTCTCTAAATTCCTTCTCCATTACAGACCCTGTACATACTCCCTGCTACTGATCCATTGCCAACCTGACCAGGGGGTTTATCCTGTGTCCACTCCCCCTCTAATGCCTGCTGTCCATTACAGATGATCTACACCTCCCACTCCACAACACTGACCCATTATAAACCTGGCTACAGTAATCCTGTGACTATTTCCTCTCTAGCACCCGTGTCCATTCCTGTCCCTCTGCTCAATACTGACCCATCACTGAAGCTGTGGTTGTTAGAGGAAGCTCACTGACTGGGAACAATAGGCTTTTCATTGCAGAGACTCAGGATAGATGTTGTTTGTTTGTTTGTTTGCTTTGCATATTTTTTCCAAACATACATAAACTGTTCCGCAACTCAGCTGTGGTTTCATTACTTCGAGAAGCCGGTGGGGAAAGTAGTCGTTGACCTGTCGCTGAGTCTGACACCACTCACAGCAGAGAGTGAGGAGGTTGTAGGTGGTCCCATCTCCCTCCAGTTCACACAGCAACACCTCATCGGGAGTCACACGTGAGTAGATATCCCCAAAACTGATCCAATCTGGAAATATGTCGTGTGTGTGTGTGTGTGTGTGTGTGTGTGTGTGTTGCAGAGAGAGAGAGAGTGTAAATATGAAGGTAGGTGTCTCATCCATCTGTGACATTTCAGAAAAGGATTTCTCACCTTTGTCTGGGGTCTCAGTCACCGAGATCTCACTGTATGTGGGATCCCAGTGAGGGAGAGAGGGTGATCTCGCCTCCTTCTGTGGGGACTCTGGGGTATCTTGTCTCTGTGGGTTCTCACTGAGGGAGGTTTCATCTCTGTCTTTGGGGATTCAGTAAGGGAGAGAGTGAGGTCACACTGCTGTCACTGGGGTCTCACTGAGGGAGATCCCACCTCTGTCCTTGGGGTTTCAGTGAGAGAGTGATGTATCTATCCCACTATAGACGGATATCCCTTTTGATCCTCTGTTCCCATTCCCATTTACACCTTGTCCTCAGCCCCAGTGTGTCATTTCTCACTGAGTTAATTCCAGTCTTTCATTTCCAGAATGTCACCGGCTGAACTGAGGGTTGTGCTGCTGATCCTGGGTTTTCTGGGTGAGTAATGTCTTGTAGGGACAAACTGCGTGCTGTGTACAGTAAGAGGAAGTAGGTGTTATGTATTGTTTCTGTAGATGAGCAGAGACAGCCTGTATTTAATGGGGGAAAGTACTGAAGGGACCTGGGGAAGATTATGAATCCAATTTGACACCGGGACACACGGCATTAGAGCTGGTGATTGGAAACGTCCAGATACCCGGTTTGGTAAAACAACAGTAGGGAGTGGAGGGAGATGGGGAGGCAGAGAGGTTTCAGCAGAGAATTTCAGGCTTGAAGACTGAGGAGAAGGCACGGCTGGAAATGCAGTGATGACACTCCGAGAGGCTGGGACTGGAGGGAGTGTTAAGAGGCTGGAGGAGATTACACTGGGAGGAAGTGGTGAGGCTATGTTGGGATGTGAAAGCAAAGTTGGGTTGTATGTTACTTAACCAGATTAGTGATCACAGGGATGGTGGGTGAAGGGGTTTGGGACAATTTCAGGCAGAGCCAGCAGAGTGTGTGGAGAGCAGAGGGCAGGAGTGGGAGGTGACTGAAGGTGTGAATGAGAGACGGACTGGGTCAGGGGTGGAGCTGGGTGACGTTACAGAGGTGAGCATCACGGTGGGGCAGAGGTGTCTTTTAAATGTCATTATCGTACCTGTCTCAATGACTTCCAGTGACAGCTCGTTCTGCATACGTACCACCCTCTGTGGGTTTCCTCTGGGTGCTCCGGTTTCCTCCCACAGTCCAAAGGTTAGATTCAACTTTATTGTCATTGTGCCGAGTACAGATACAAAGCTAATGAAATGCAATGAGCATCTAACCAGAAGTGCAAAAGAATAGTGTTACAGTATTTACAAAATAACTGCGAGTTAGAAGTAAGTGTTACAGCACACAAATATGAAAGTACTGAGACAGTACAATACGGGTGCAATATTGCTTAGTGCTGTGATGAGAGGTTCAGCAGGGTCACAGCCTCAGGGAAGAAGCTCTTCCTGTGCCCGCTGGTGCGGGAGCAGAGGCTCCTGTAGCGCCTACCGGATGGGAGGAGAGTAAAAAGTCCACAGTTAGGGTGAGATGCATCCTTGATAATGCTTGATGTACCAGTTAGTAAGTCAATTGGTCTTTATAAATTGCCCTGTCAATAGCAACACACACAAAATGCTGGAAGAACTCAGCAGACCAGGCAGCATCTGCGAAAAAGAGTAAACAGTCAACGTTTCGGGCCAAGTCCCTTCATCAGGACTGGAAAGCCAGAGGAGAAGTCCATCTTTTTTTCCCCAGTCCTTTCTTTCCAGTCGTGATGAAGGGTGTCAGCCTGAAACATCAACTGTTTATTCTTTTCCATCTGTGCTGCCTGACCTGCTGAGTTCATCCAGCAGTTTGTGTGTGTTGCTCTTGAAATCAGTGTCACTGTGTGCCCTCGGTTACCACTTTATCAGGTGTAGAGTGTAATTGGCTAACTAGATATTTTATTGATCGCAAGTGTGCGGGTGTACCTAGTAAAGTGGCCACTGTGTGTATCCCCAATGACGTGGCCTCCACAGTCGTCTGTGGTAATGAATTTCACTGATTCACCACCCTCTGGCTAAAGAAATTCCTGCTTATCTCTGTTCTAAAGGGACGTTGTTTTATTCTGAGTCTGTGCCCTCAGGTCCGAGACTCCTCCACTATCGGGCACGTCTCTGCATCCACTCTCTCCAGGCCTTTCAATATTTGATAGGGCATGTGAGGAAACTCATAGATAGGCACATGGATGGGAGAAGAATGGAGGGCTGTGCAGGAGGAAAGGGTTTGATTGATCAGAATCTGGTCTGATATCACTATTATATGTCATGTAATTTGTTGTTTTGTGGCAGTATACTACAATACAAGATAAAAACTATGTATTACAGTAAGAGTTACAGTCGATGTTTCGGGCCGAGACCCTTCGTCAGGACTAACTGAAGGAGGAGTTAGTAAGAGATTTGAAAGTGGGAGGGGGAGATCCAAAATGATAGGAGGAGGGGGAGGGATGGAGTCAAGAGCTGGACAGGTGATTGGCAAACGGGATATGAGAGGATCATGGGACAGGAGGTCCAGGGAGAAAGACAAGGTGGGGAGGGAACCCAGAGGATGGGCAAGGGGTATAGTCAGAGGGACAGAGGGAGAAACAGGAGAGTGAGAGAAAGAATGTGTGTATAAAAATAAATAGTGGATGGGGAACGAGGGGGAGGTGAGGCATTAGTGGAAGTTAGAGAAGTCAATGTTCATGCCATCAGGCTGGAGGCTACCCAGACGGAATATAAGGTGTTTTTCCTCCAACCTGAGTGTGGCTTCATCTTTACAGTGGAGGAGGCCGTGGATAGACATGTCAGAATGGGAATGGGATGTGAAATTAAAATGTGTGGCCACTGGGAGATACTGTTTTCTCTGGTAGACAGAGCGTAGGTGTTCAGCAAAGCGATCTCCCAGTCTGCGTCGGGTCTCGCCAATATATAGAAGGCCACATCGGGAGCACCGGATGCAGTACATCACCCCAGCCGACTCACAGGTGAAGTGATGCCTCACCTGGAAGGACTGTCTGGGGCCCTGAAAGGTGGTAAGGGAGGAAGTGTAAGGGCATGTGTAGCACTTGTTCCGCTTACAAGGATAAGTGCCAGGAGGGAGATCAGTGTAAGAGCATGTGTAGCACTTGTTCTGGGTCTTATATTCCGTCTGGGAGCCACACTCAGGTTGGAGGAACAACACCTTATATTCTGTCCGGGTAGCCTCCAACCTGACGGCATGAACATTGACTTCTCTAACTTCTGCTAATGCACCACTTCCCTCTCGTACCCCATCCGCTATTTATTTTTACACTCACATTCTTTCTCTCACTCTCCTTTTTCTCCCTCTGTCCCTCTGACTATACCCCTTGCCCATCCTCTGGGTTCCCCCCACCCCCACTTGTCTTTCTCCCCGGGCCTCCTGTCCCATGATCTTCTGATATCCCCTTTGCCAATCACCTGTCCAGCTCTTGGCTCCATCCCTCCCTCTCCTGTCTTCTCCTATCATTTTGGATCTCCCCCTCCCCCTCCCACTTTTAAATCTCTTACTAACTCTTCCTTCAGTTAGTCCTGACGAAGGGTCTCGGCCTGAAACGTCAACTGTACCACTTCCGAGAGATGCTGCCTGGCCTGCTGCATTCACCAGCAATTTTGATGTGTGTTGCTTGAATTTCCAGCATCTGCAGAATTCCTGTTGTATTAGAATAAGAAATATTTTTAAATAAAAAAAAATACGTTGTGCAAAGAGAGAGCTAAACATTTTTTGCAGTGGTGTAACTGGGTTCATTGTCCATTCAGAGATCTGATGGCAGAGAGGAAGAAGCTGTTCCTGAAGCATTGAGTGTGTTTTCAGGCTCCTGTACCACCTCCCTGACAGTAGCAAGGAGAAAAAGGCATGTCCTGGGTGATGGGGTCTTTAATGATGGATGCTGCCGTTTTGAGGCTTTACTTTTGAAGATGTCCTCGATGCTGGGGAGGCTTGTTCCCATGATGGAGCTGGTTGAGTTTACAGTATTCTGCCCCTTTTTCTGATTCTGTGCAGTGACCCTCCAGACCCGACAGTGATACAACCAGTTAGAATGCTCTCCACTGTACATCTGTAGAGATTTGTAAGTGTATTTGGAGTCAGACCAAGTCCTTCAAACTCCTGATGAAATGTACCCACTGTTGGGCCTTCTTTATAATTGGCTCAGTATGTTGGTCTAAGGATCGATCTTCAGACATGTTGACAGCCAGTAACTTGAAACAGCTCACCCTTTTCACTGCTGATCCCTCGGTGAGGACTGGTGTGTATTCCCTTGACTTCCCCTCTCTGAAATCCACAATCATTTTCTTGTCCTTACTGACGTTGAGTGCAAGGTTGTTGTTACAACACCACTCAACCAGCTGATCTACTCACTCCTGTACGCCTCCTCGTCACCATCTCAAATTCTGTCAACAATAGTTGTGTTATCGGCAAATTTATAGATGGTGATTGAGCTGTGCCTGGCCACACAGTTGTTGGTGTAGAGAGAGAATAGAGCAGTGGGCTGAGTTTGCATCCTAGAGGTGTGCTGGTGTTGATTGTCAGTGAGCAGGTAATGTTATTTTTGATCTGCACTGACTGAGGTCTCCTGGTGAAGAAGTCAAGGATCCAGTTACAGAGGGAGGTTTTGGAGATTGTTGATTGGTACTGAGGCCATGATGGTGCTGATCACTGAGCTGTGATCAATAAACAGCAGCCTGACAGACGTATCACTGTTGTCCAGGTGATCCAAGGCCGAGTGTAGAACCAGTGAGATTGTATCCACTGTAGACCTGTTGTGGTGAGTGGCAAATTGCAGTGGGTCCAGGTCCTTGCTTAGGCTGGAGTTGATTCTGGCCACGACTAACCTCTCAAGGTACTTCATCACAGTGGATGTGAGTGCAACTGGGTGGTCGTCCGTCAAATTTCAAAGAAAAGTTTTCATCAAGTACATAGAGTGCCTTGTAAAGATATTCAGCCCCCAACCCTTCAATCACATACGTGAACATTACAACCAGGGATTTTGATCAATTTAACTGAGAATTTTTATTTGTGAATCACATGCTGCTTTTTTCACAGTAGAGCCCAAACAACAGGGAAAGTTGTGAAGCATGAAAAACTATAAATTCTCAAACTGAAATGTCACCAGTTCAAAAGCATTCATCCCCCTTTGCTCAGTGTTCAGTTGAACCACCTCTCACAGCTGTTACAGCCAGTAGTCTTTTTAGATAAATCTCTATTAACTGTGCACAACGTGACGGAGCAAGGTTTGCCCATTCCTCCTTGCAAATTTTCTCAAGCTGTGCCAGGTTAGTTGGGAGAGCTGGTGGACAGCAATCAGAGTGTTTGATCGGGTTAAGGTCAGGACTCTGACTGGGCCACTCAAGGACATCAATTTTCTTCATTTGAAGCCACTCCATGGTTACTCTGGCACTGTGATTTGCATTGTTGTCCTGCTGAAAGATGAACTTCCTCCCTGGTTTAACATTTCTCGCAGAGGCTTACAAGTTTTTATCCAGGATCTCTCTGTATTTAACGGCATTCATCTTCCCATCAATCCTGAGCAGATTTCCGGTCTTTGCTGCTGAAAATCATCTTCATAGCATGATGGGGATACCATACTTTCCAGTACAGATTTGGTTACCTGATGCACATATATTAGATTTACACCTCACGTACTACTTACTGTTGAGGCCAAAAAGTTGCACTTTCGTCTCATCAGATCACAAACCTTCTTCTACATCTTTACAATTTCTTCTGGGTGACTCTTTGCAGTCTTTACAGGCAAGCGTAAGCTTTTTTAGCCATGGCTGCTGCTTTGCCATTCTTCCATAAATACTTGTTTTGTGCAAGGCTTTAAAGATTGTGGAGCCATGAAATTCACCTCCAGTTGCAGCCACTGACTCCTGCAGCTCACTCAGAGTGACTGTCGTTGTCACAGTAGCCTCTCTTACAAGTGCCAAGCTTCTCCAATGATTAAGTTTATAGGGGTCGTCTGACCTAGGCAGTGTGGCTGTGGTTTTGTATTTATTCCACTGTTTCACGATGGACTACACTGAGTTCTGAGGTGTGTTCAGTGCCTTTGAGATGGTCCTGTCCCCTTCCCCAGATTTGTGCTTCAATATTATCACTTCCCTGACGTCTTGAATGCTCTTTAGTCTTCATTTTGGTTTGGTCTGTTGAAAATCTACCATACTGTTGGCCCTTACCAGGAGAAGGGGTATTCATTCAAATAATGCTCCAATTTTCTACATCAGCAAATTGGGTGAGTTGGTCAGGGAATATACAGTATTGCACCTGAGGAAAGTTAGCGTAGTAATTGCAAAGGGGATGAATACTTTTTCAGCCTCACAATTTTGGTTTTTAATTTTCAGCAAATTGTTGACCGGATTTGGAATTTTCTTTTGATTTGACATGATGCACACTGTTTTATAGATTGGCTCAAAATATCCTACTTTGATACATTTTAAATTTAGAAATTGAGTCGGTACTATGTGAAAATAGTTGTGGAGACTTGAATATTTTTTCAAAGCACTGTGTCTGATACCGAGGAGAGGGAGACAGGGGGAAACCTGGGGTGGAGGGTAGTAGGGAGAGACCGTGGAGGGGGAGTTAGCAAGTGACCAAGGGAGACGGAGGTAGGGATGGTCCGAAGGGAGACCGAGGTAGGGAGAGACCAAGGGGAGAGGGAGGTAATGAGAGACAGAGGGGACAGGAAAGTAGGGAGAGACTGAGGGGAAAGGAAGGTAGGGAGAGACCAAGGGGAGAGGGAGGTAGGGAGAGACGAGCGGAGAAGGAGGTAGACAGAGACCAAGGGGAGATGGAGTTTGGCAGAGCAAGGGGCAGATGAGTTGGGAAGAGCCTGAGGGGAGAGTGAGTCAGGGAGAGAGACCAAGGGGAGAGTGAGGTAAGGAGGGATTGAGTTATGGTGAAACCAAGGAATGAGCAAGATGGGAAGAGACCGAAGGAAGAGGGAGCAGGAAAAACTGGGGGATGAGGGAGGCAGTGAGAGTCCGAGGGGTGAGGGCGAGGCAGTGCTGGTCTGAGGGGCGAGGGCGAGGTGGGGGATGGACCAAAGGGAGAGGGAGAGGTGGGTAAGGACCAAGGGAGGGGGGAGATGTGGGGGAGGACTGAGGGGAGGAGAAGGACCGAGGGGCGAGGGAGGTAAAGGAGAGTCGGAGGGGAGAGGGACTCAGGAAGGATGAGGGGAGGGGAAGGGAGATGGACACCGGGCTGAGAGAGCATGAGGGAGAGACCAAGAGGAGAGATTGCGAGGGAGAAAGAGACCGAGTGGTTGGATGTAAGGAGAGAATGAGGTAAGAGGGAGGGAGACGCCGGGTGGGGAGGGAGGTAGGGAGAGACCCAGGGAGGGGGGGAGAGGGGGAGATCAAGGGGAGAGGGAGGGGGGAGATAGTAGGTAGAGACTTTGGGAAGAAGTTGAGGGAGAGAACAAGGTGTGAGGTGGGTCGGGAGAGACCGAGGGGAGAGTATGTGAGTGCAAGACCAAGGGGAGAGAGACTAAGGGAGAGTTCAAGGGGAGTACAAGGTAAGGAGGGAATGAGGACAGTGGAGGTAGGGACTGTCCGAAGGGTGAGACCTTGGGGAGAGGGAGGGAGGCACCGAGGGGAGAGAGCATGAGGAAACACCAAGGGAATAGTGAGTTAGTGTGAGATCGAGGGGTGAAGGAGGTAGGGAGACGCAAAGCTGAGGGAGGTAGGGAGAGACTGAGAGGAGTGTGAATAAGGGAAAGACTGTGGGGAGTTGGAGGTAGGGAGAGGGATGTACGCAGAGATCGAGTGGAGGGGAAGGTTGGAGGAGACTGAGGAAGGAGGGAGGTAGGGAGAGACTGAGGGAGGGAGAGAGGTTGCTGGAGAGGCTGAGACAAGAGGGAATTACTGTGTGACTTAGAGTTGACTATGGTAGGGAGACACCGAGGGGAGAGGGAGATGGGGGGAGACTGTGGGTGGAGGGTAGTAGGGAGTGTGAGTGGAAAGGGAGGTAGAGATTCGACAGAGAAGGTAGGGTAAGACCAAGAAGGAGAGTGATTGTGAGAGACAAGGGGAGAGGAAGGTTGGGAGAGACCAGAGGGGATGGTGGTAGGGAGAAGTCAAAGGGAGACAGACTGAGCATGTAGTGAGGAGGGGAGATGGAGGTACGGAGAGTCCGAGGGAAGATGGAGGTAGGGAGAGTCCGAGGGGAGATGGAGGTAGGGAGAGTCCGAGGGGAGATGGAGGTAGGGAGAGTCCGAGGGGAGAAGGAGGTACGGAGAGTCCGAGGGGAGATGGAGGTTGGGAAAGTCCGAGGGGAGATGGAGGTACAGAGATTCCGAGGGGAGATGGAGGTACAGAGAGTCTGAGGGGAGAGGGAGGTACGGAGAGTCTGAGTGGAGATGGAGGTATGGAGAGTCTGAGGGGAGATGGAGGTAGGGAGAGTCTGAGGGGAGATGGAGGTAGGGAGAGTCTGAGGGGAGATGGAGGTAGGGAGAGTCTGAGGGGAGAAGGAGGTACGGAGAGTCCAAGGGGAGAGGGAGGTACGGAGAGTCTGAGGGGAGATGGAGGTATGGAGAGTCTGAGGGGAGATGGAGGTAGGGAGAGTCTGAGGGGAGATGGAGGTACGGAGAGTCCGAGGGGAGAGGGAGGTACGGAGAGTCCGAGGGGAGATGGAGGTACGGAGAGTCCGAGGGGAGAAGGAGGTACGGAGAGTCCGAGGGGAGAGGGAGGTACGGAGAGTCTGAGTGGAGATGGAGGTATGGAGAGTCTGAGGGGAGATGGAGGTAGGGATGAGGGGAGATGGAGGTACGGAGAGTCTGAGGGGAGATGGAGGTACGGAGAGTCCGAGGGAAGATGGAGGTAGGGAGAGTCTGAGGAGAGATGGAGGTAGGAGAGCCTGTGGCGTGAATAAAGTAGGGAGAAACAGTGGGGAGAACATGAGGAGAATCCAGAGGTAGAGGGTGTTGGGGTGAGACCGATGGGAAGAGGGAGTTAGGGTGAGCTTGAGGTTAGAGGGAGGGGGACACCAAGGGGAGAGGGAGATAGGGAAGGAGAAGTGGTTAGTGAGAGACTGAGGGAAGAGGGACGTACACAGAGACTAAGGAGATGGAGAGGTTGGGAGAATCCAAGGCTAGAAGTAGGTAGCGAGGGACTGTGGGGATAGGGAAGGAGGCAGAGACTGAGGGGAGAGGAAGGTTGGAGGAAGCCGAGGGGGTGAAGAAATAAGGAGGCGTGAGGGTGAGGTTGTGGTGTCCAAGGGGAGGTGGAGATAGAGAGGGAGACCAAGGGGGGAGGGAGGCAGAGAGTGGTCTCGGGTAGATGGAGTTAAGGAGGGGAGAGAGGGGTAGGGAGAGGCTGAGGGATGAGGACGAGGTCAAGGTGTGAGGGAGGTAGGGAGAGACTGAGGGGAGAGGGAGTTCGAGGAAGTCAGAGGGGGGATGAAGGTAGAGATAGATGGAGAATTGAATTGACTTTATTTCTTACATCCTTCACATACATAAGTAAAAATCATTACGTTACGTCTCTGTCTGAAGTGGCAATGTGCAATTTATAGTAATTTGTAATAAATAGTATGTACAACAGGACAGTGAATATAACATAGAAATACAGTTGTATCAGTGTGAATTAATCAGTCTGATGGCCTGGTGGACGAAGCTGTCCTGGAGCCTGTTGGTCCTGGCTTTTATGCTGCAGTACCGTTTCCCGAATGGCAGTAGCTGGAATAGTTTGTGGTTGGGGTGACTTGGGTCCCCAATGATCCTTATGGCCCTTTTTACACACCTGTCTTTGTAAATCTCCTGAGTAGTTGGAAGTTCACATCTACAGATGCGCTGGGCTGTCCGCACCACTCTCTGCAGAGTCCTGCGATTGAGAGAAGTACAGTTCAAATACCAGGCAGTGATGCAGCCAGTCAGGATGCTCTCAATTGTGCCCCTGTAGAAATCTCTTAGAATTTGTGGGTCCAGACCAACCTTCTTCAATCATCTGAGGTGAAAGTGGTGCTTACCTTCTGCCGATGTCAGTTACGAACACAGGAGATTCTGCAGATGCTGAAAATCTACGGAAGATGCTGGAGAAACTCAGCAGGTCAGGCAGCATCCATGGTGAGGAATGAACAGTGGACATTTTGTGCTGAGACCCTTCATCAGGACAGGAAAGGACGGGGAAGAAACCAAAACTAGAAGGTGTGGGGAAGAGAAGCAGTACAGGCTGGGAGGTGATAGGTGGAGCCAGGCGAGGGGGAAGGTGAGTGAGTGGGAGGGTGAAGTGAGAGGCTGGGGGTGATAGGTGGAGCCAGGCGAGGGGAGGTGAGTGAGTGGGAGGGTGAAGTGAGAGGCTGGGGGGTGATAGGTGGAGCCAGGCGAGGGGGAAGGTGAGTGAGTGGGAGGGTGAAGTGAGAGGCTGGGGGGTGATAGGTGGAGCCAGGCGAGGGGGAAGGTGAGTGAGTGGGAGGGTGAAGTGAGAGGCTGGGAGGTGATAGGTGGAGCCAGGCGAGGGGGAAGGTGAGTGAGTGGGAGGGTGAAGTGAGAGGCTGGGGGGTGATAGGTGGAGCCAGGCGAGGGGGAAGGTGGGTGAGTGGGAGGGTGAAGTGAGAGGCTGGGAGGTGATAGGTGGAGCCAGGCGAGGGGGAAGGTGAGTGAGTGGGAGGGTGAAGTGAGAGGCTGGGAGGTGATAGGTGGAGCCAGGCGAGGGGGAAGGTGAGTGAGTGGGAGGGTGAAGTGAGAGGCTGGGAGGTGATAGGTGGAGCCAGGCGAGGGGGAAGGTGAGTGAGTGGGAGGGTGAAGTGAGAGGCTGGGAGGTGATAGGTGGAGCCAGGCGAGGGGGAAGGTGAGTGAGTGGGAGGGTGAAGTGAGAGGCTGGGGGGTGATAGGTGGAGCCAGGCGAGGGGGAAGGTGAGTGAGTGGGAGGGTGAAGTGAGAGGCTGGGGGGTGATAGGTGGAGCCAGGCGAGGGGGAAGGTGAGTGAGTGGGAGGGTGAAGTGAGAGGCTGGGGGGTGATAGGTGGAGCCAGGCGAGGGGGAAGGTGAGTGAGTGGGAGGGTGAAGTGAGAGGCTGGGAGGTGATAGGTGGAGCCAGGTGAGGGGGAAGGTGAGTGAGTGGGAGGGTGAAGTGAGAGGCTGGGAGGTGATAGGTGGAGCCAGGCGAGGGGGAAGGTGAGTGAGTGGGAGGGTGAAGTGAGAGGCTGGGAGGTGATAGGTGGAGCCAGGCGAGGGGGAAGGTGAGTGAGTGGGAGGGTGAAGTGAGAGGCTGGGAGGTGATAGGTGGAGCCAGGCGAGGGGGAAGGTGAGTGAGTGGGAGGGTGAAGTGAGAGGCTGGGAGGTGATGGGTGGAAAAGGTAAAGGGCTGAAGAGACCCGAAACGTTGACTCTTTATTTCTCTCCATAGATGCTGCCTGACCTGCTGAGCTCCCCAGTATTTTGTGTGTCCTATACACAGCCCAGTGCAGAATGTTTTGTCAGGGGTTTACCCCACTCCCTAATTAATGCTGTGGTTTTATTCGACTCCTATCTACAAAACACTCAATTCCCTGGAGGACCCACCATCCCAGGAAATCCCCCCTGTACCCATAGTGATCCCATGCTCCATCTCTACCTCTGATCCTCCGATGAGGACTGGCTCATGGATCTCTGGTTTCTTCCTCCTGAAGTCAATGATCAGCTCCTCGCCAAAAGACCATTGAGCTCATATGGAAGTGAAGCATCACTGCCATTCTTGATGTGTGGTTTCGCCTTGTGGGAAGTGAAGGCCTGCAAACCCTGGCAGAGCTGATTGGATTCAGATTTCTGGATCACTGGGACCTTTTTTGGGGCAGGAGTGACCTGTACAAAAAGGACGGGTTGCACTTGAATCCCACGGGACCAATATCCTGGCAGGGAGATTTGCTAAAGCTACTGGGGAGAGTTTAAACTAGGATTGCTGGGTGGGAACCAAACTGAAGAGACAGAGGAAGAGGTGGTTGGCTCACAAATAGAGAAAGTTTGGAGACAGTGGGATAGGGAGGATAGGCAGGTGATTGAGGTAGGGATATGCTCAGTCCGATGGTTTGAGATGTGTCTAACGCAAGGAGTATTATGAACAAAGCGGATGAGCTTAGAGCATGGATCAGTACTTGGAGCTACGATGTTGTGGCCATTACAGAGACTTGCATGGCTCAAGGGCAGGAATGGTTACTTAGAGTGCCAGGCTTTAGATGTTTCAGAAAGTACAGGAAGGGAGGCAAAAGAGGTGGGGGCATGGCACTGTTGATCAGAGATAATCGTGTTACGGCTGCAGAAAAGGAGGAAGACATGGAAGGATTGTCTACGGAGTCTCTGTGGGTGGAAGATAGGAACAGGAAGGGGTCAATAAATCTACTGGATGATTTTTAAAGACCATCTAATAGTAACAGGGACATCGAGGAGCAGATAGGGAGACACATTCTGGAAAGGTGTAACAATAACAGGGTTGTCGTGGTGGGAGATTTTAATTTCCCAAATATCAATTGGCATGGCCCTAGAGTGAGGGGTTAAGATGGGGTGGAGTTGTTGGGTATGTTAAAGAGGGTTCCTTGACACCATATGTAGATAAGCCTACAAGAGGAGAGACTGTACTTGATCAGGTATTGTGAAATAAACCTGGTCAGGTGTCAGGTCTCTCAGTGGGAGAGCATTTTGGAGATGGTGATCACAATTCTGTCTCCTTTACCATAGCATTGGAGAGGGATAGGACCAGACAAGTCAGGAAAGCGTTTAATTGGAGTAAGGGGAAATATGAGTCTATCAGGCAGGAACTTGGAAACTTAAATTGGGAATAGATGTTGTCAGGAAAATGTACGGAAGAAATCTGGCAAATCCTCAGGGAATATTTGTGTGGAATTCGCAAAGGTACGTTCCAATGAGACAGGGAAAGGATGGTAGGGTACAGGAACTGTGATGTACAAAGGCTGTTGTGTATCTAGTCAAGAAGAAAAGAAGTGCTTATGAAAGGTTCAGAAAACTAGGTAATGATAGAGATCTAGAAGATTATAAGGCTAGCAGGAAGGAGCATAAGAAAGAAATTAACAGAGCCAGAAGAGGCCATGAGTAGGCCTTGGCAGACAAGATTAAGAAAAACCTGAAGACATTCCATAAGTATGTGAAGAGCAAGAGGATAAGACGTGAGAGAATAGGACCGATCAAGTGTGACAGTGGAAAAGAGTGTATGGAACTGGAGGAGATAGCGGAGGTACTTAATCAATACTTTGCTTCAGTATTCACTACGGAAAAGGATCTTGGCGATTGTAGGGATGACTTACAGTGGACTGAAAGGCTTGAGCATGTAGATATTAAGAAAGGGGATGTGCTGGAGCTTTTGAAAAGCATCAAGTTGGATAAGTCACTGGGACTGGACGAGATGTGCGCCAGGCTACTGTGGGAGGCGAGGGAGGAGATTGTTGAGTCTCTGGTGATGATCTTTGCATCATCAATGAGAACAGGAGAGGTTCCAGAGGATTAAAAGATTGCAGATGTTGTTCCATTATTCAAGAAAGGGGAGTAGAGATAGCCCAGGAAAGGGAGTGGAGATGGCCCAGAAAACCAATGCGTCTTAATTCAATGGTTGGTAAGTTGATGGAGAAGATCCTGAGAGGCAAGATTTATGAACATTTGGAGAGGCATAATGTGATTAGGAATAGTCACCACGGCTTTGTCAAAGGCAGGTCGTGCATTATGAGCCTGATTTTAATTTTTTGAGGATGTGACTAAACACATTGATGAAGGAACTGCAGTAGATGTAGTGTATACGGCAAGGCATTTGACAAGGTACCCCATGCAAGGTTTATTGAGAAAGTAAGGAGGCATGTGAACCAAGGGGACATTGCTTTGTGGATCCAGAACTGGCTTGCCTACAGAAGGCAAAGAGTAGTTGTAGATGGGTCATATTGTGCATGGAGTTCAGTGACGTGTGGTGTGCCTTAGGGCAGGGGTCCCCAACCTTTTTTGCACTGCGGACCGGTTTAATATTGACAATATTCTTGCGGACCCGCCGACCAGAGGGTTTCCAATGGAGAAGAGTAGCAGTCAAGTACGTTGTCTTTACCCGAAAAAGACTACAATGACCATGAAGCCTTACACAGGCACCAGTACACATGCGTGTCGTGACCTGCCGATTTTCTTTCCCCTGCAAATCCTTTTTGGCGATTCTGTTCATTGGGGGGGTGTTAATCACGACCGGAATATAGGTGATAGAAACATAGAAACATAGAAAATAGGTGTACACTCAATTTCGTTTCTAAAAGAGTTTATCTAACGAATTTAATATTAAACACACAGCACATATTTTCCTCGCATGAATATAGTGATAAGTCAATTATCAGGGGAGCTTGAAGTAAGTGTTGAACGAACGTCCAGTGGGAGTGGCAGAAACAGGTTCGATGTTATCATTTGAAGAAAAATTGTACAGGTATATGGACAGGAAAGTAATGGAGGGTTATGGGCTGAGTGCAGGTTGGCGGCACTAGGTGAGAGTAGCGTTCAGCATGGACTAGAAGGGCAGAGATGGCCTGTTTCCGTGCTGTAATTGTTATATGGTTATATAAGCAAGTCAATAGCATCATAACATTTTAAGTAACGTTTGGATATTAAACACACAGCGCATATTTTCCCCATATGAACATATAAAATTAGTGTAACACACCAGTATCGCTGAATCAGTGGGAGCCCTGGGCTTCTTTTCCTATAACAACATGGTCCTATGGAGGGGTGATGGGAGACAGCGATACTCGAAGGGGGTTCCTTATGTCCAGTCTATTCCGCAATTTAGTTTTCCTTGCATTCATTGCAGAAAGCTCCGCTTCGCAGAAAAATGATGGGAATGGAAGCAACGTTTTCAGTGCTTTCGTGGCTATCTCAGGATATTTAGCCTTGACTTTGATCCAGAATGCTGACAGAGATGTTATGTCAAACATACTTTTCAGCCTGCCGTCATTTGCAAGCTCGAGGACTTGATCTCTTTCCCGCGCTGACATGGATGACGCGCGGGTAATGACCTCGCATGCATAATGGCTCTACAGTGGCCATGAACGGGAATGAGGAAAGGTCCAGCTGAGTCCTATCGCCAAATCATATCATTTCCTCCCGGCCCGGCGGTTGGAGACCGCTGCCTTAGGGATCTGTTTTGGGACCCCTGCTCTTCGTGATTTTTATAAATGACCTGGATGAGGAAGTGGAGGGATGGGTTAGTAAATATGCTCATGACACATAGGTTGAGGGTGTTGTCGATAGTGTAGAGGGCTCTCGGAGGTTGCAGCGGGGCATTGATAGGCTGCTAAACTGGGGTGAGAAGTGTCAAATGGAGTTCAACCCAGATAAGTGTGAGGTGGTTCATTTTGGTAGGTCAAATATGATGGCAGAATATAGTATTAATGGTAAGACTCTTGGCTGTGTGGAGGATCAGAGGGATCTTGGGGTCTGAGTCCATAGGACCCTCAAAGCTGCTGTGCAGGTTGACTCTGTGGTTAAGAAGGCATATAGAGCAGTGGCCTTCATCAACTCTACTATTGAGTTTAAGAGCCGAGAGGTAATGTTGTACCTATATAGGACCCTGGTCAGACCCCACTTGGAGTACTGTGCTCAGTTCTGGTTCCCTCACTACAGGAAGGATGTGGAAACCATAGAAAGGGTGCAGAGGAGATTTACAAGGATATTGCCTGGATTGGGGAGCATGCCTTATGAGAATAGCTTAAGTGAACTTGGCCTTTTCTCCTTGGAGCAGCGGAGGATGAGAGGTGACCTGATAGAGGTGTGTAGATAATGAGAGGCATTGATCATGTGGATAGTCAGGGGCCTTTTCCCAGGGCTGGTGTGGCTAGCACAAGAGGGCACAGTTTTAAGGTGCTTGGAAGTAGGTGCAGAGGAGATTTCAGGAGTAAGTTTTTTACGCAGAGAGTGGTGAGTGCACGGAATGGGCTGCCAGCGACGGTGGTGGAAGTGGATACGATAGGGTCTTTTAAGAGACTCCTGGACAGGTACATGGAGCTCAAAAAAATAGAGGAATACAGAGGTGATCTCTCAGGTAAGGGCATGTTCAGCCCGGCTTTATTGGCTGAATGACCTGTATTGTGCTGGAGGTTTACTATATTTCTGGAGCTGAGTAGGTTAAAATATTGACACAACAGTGTGGGCTGAAGGACCTGTACTGTGTTGTAGAGTTCGATGTTCCATGTGTCATGGTGTGCCAGTGAATGAGTGGGAAGGCTTTGGCTAAACAGCCAGAGGTACAGATAAGAAGAGGGAAACTCCTTTGTTTTAGTGCAGAGTATTTAGGAAGGAATTCTCCTCCTGTCAGATGTGGGAATTCAGGTTACCTGACTGTTTCCCTAATGACTACGTCTGTGGGAAATGCACCCAACTTCAGCGCCTGACTGATCGGGTCATGGAGATGCAGTTGGGTGTAATTAGGATCATCCGGGAAGCTAAAGATTTTATAGATGAGGATTTTGAAGAGATGGTCACACCCGGACAGCAGATGGGTGACCATCAGGAGAGATGAGGGGATTAGGAAGTCAGTGCAGGGTTCCCCTGTGGCCATTCCCGCTTCCAGCAATCCCCTCATCTCATCACAAGACATTTTACAATGCCCAATTAAACTGCCAACTGGTACTCCTTTGGACTGTGGGAGGAAACCAGAGCACCCGGAGGAAACGCACGTGGTCACGGGGAGAACGTACAAACTCCTTACAGGCAGTGGTGGGAATTGAACCCGGGTCACTGGTAATGTAAAGAGTTGTGTGAACCACTGTGCTACCTTGCTGTCCCCTGGGTATTAGCCACTTCCTGGGAAAAAGTCTCTGGTTGTTCACACGATCTATGCCTCTTACCACCTTGTACCCCTCTATCAAGTCACCTCTCATCCTCCTTCACTCCAAATTGAAAAGCCCGAGCTCACTCAGTGGAGTTTGATGAGAGATCAATCCAGGCAGCATCCTGATAAATCTCCTCTGTCCCCTCCCTGAAACATCCACATCCTTCCTTCACTGATGGTTGCTGAGGGTGGAAGTGCAGATGGTGGTTGTGGTTGGCAAGAAAGAGGATGGGGAACGTGAGCTGTACATTAACACTGAACATCGTTCTGTCCCTCAGTCACAGACTCCACACTCGGTGATCCGTGTGTAACCCACACCGTCCTGGATCAGCCCTGGAGGAGCACGAAATGTTCCAACACTGAGTGTACCGGTGGACAATTGATGGGTGATGGAAATCTTGAAATGGGATGGTACAGATTTAACAGGTAAAGTGAGGAGATAATCACTGAGAAACTGGACACAGAAGGGGAATGTAAACAGGGGAACAAGGGGTGTGTGAATGGGAAATGCAGGGAGACCGGGATCATCAGTGACTACACTGAGATAGGGAGTAAATACAGGGAGAGGAGAGATCCCACATTCTCGGGGTAGAGACAAAGGGGGAGGTACAACAGAGAGGGAATTCCCAGGATTGGGGTGTTATTGACCAGAGACAGGGTACGGACAGGGTGAGTGTAATTTCCCATGTCTCTCTGAGTGAATAAACTCCCTCAGATTAGGGACTGACTCTCTCGTTGTTGTTTCAGTTCCGGAGGATGGAAGATTCCTGAGTCGGTCATTCCACATTCTCGCTGCTCCGGGGAGCACTCAGGCTGGTTAAACGGTAGGGTCAGAGTTTACATCAGTGGGGCTCGGTTATTTTTGGGGAGGGTCAAACTGATAACCCGGATCTCTTCAGAGGGCCCGAGCATGGACACAGAACCCCATTTCCCTGAGAGGTCTCCCCACAGTCGCTCAGACCGCTCTACGGTCCTGTATCGTCATGGAGTCCGGTGGAGGAGTGCCAACTTCCTGGAGTTGGGTTACAGAACTGATCTGCCCACTGACCCCATTCTGGATACGACCCAGAGGAGTATCAACGACCTCAGACACATTTCAGTGGTGGGGCAATCTCCAGGGAGTTGGGGGAGTCTGCAGACATCATCGTTCACCAATTAGTGGGATAAATTAATGGTTGCCATGGTAACGTAGTGGTTAGTGCATCACTATTACAGCTCGGGGTGTCGGAGTTCAGAGTTCAATTTCAGCGTCATCTGTAAGGGGTCTCTGTCCATCCTCCCCATGGAATGAATGGGTTTTCCCCGGGTTCTCCGGTTTCCTCCCACGGTCCAAAGACGTACTGGGTGGGTTCATCAGTCACTGTAAATTGTCCCATGATGACAATCGGGTTAATTGGAGTTGTCGAGGGTTGTTGGGGTCTCATGGGTCAAAGGGTCAAAAAGTCCAACTCCACCCTTTCTCTCTAAATAAATCAGTGATTTTCTTTACTTAACATTCTCTTCAATTGTGGAGAAAATGTCTGGAAATATGAATAATCCTGGAATATACAGACCAGTCAGTCTCAGGTCATTGGTGGGGAAGCAAGTGGAGAGGATTTGTGATCATTTGGAAGATTGAGGGTGATTTAAGACAGTGAACCTTTCTTTGTGTGGGGCAAATTGTGACTTAGTAACTTGCTTGAGTATTTCGAGGGGTTGATAGAGGTGATTGATGAAGGTAGAGCTGTGGATATTGTCTTCAAAGACTTTAGAGCATAAATTTATAAGACAAAGGAGCAGTATTCAGCGATTTGGCCTTTGAGTCTGCAACACCATTCCATCATGGCTGATTCATTTTCCCTGTTAATCCCATTCTAATGTCTTCTCCCTGTAACATTTGACACTCTCATGATTTAAGAACCCGTCAACCTCAGTTTTAAATATAACCAGTGACGTGGCTTCCACGGCCGTCTGTGGCAATGAATTCCACAGATTCACTACCCTCTGGCTAAAGAAATTCGTCCCATCTCTAATCTTGAGGGAGACTTTTGTGTTGTGAGGCCCCCTGGTCCCAGACTCCCCCAGTGTAGGAAATTTCCTCTCCATGTCCACTCTATCTAGGCCTTTCAATATTCGATAGGTTTCAATGAGATCCCCCAGACGTTTGACAAGGTCCCTCATGGGAGGCTCATTCAGAAGATTAAGGTGCTGCTGTGGGGAGGGTGGGGTGGAGAGGGAGAGGGCAGCAGCTCAGTGTTGACTGAGGCTGGACCGGACCGTGGGTTGTGAACCACTGATTTACAGTGGGTCCTGATTCACATTCCCCACTGTACTGTGGGACTGGGTACATTTTACAGTGTTTATAAATCTCATTCCAGGTCCCCATCCCAACGTGGGAGCGGGAGAGGTGACCAGGACCGTCTGCTTCACCGGGCCTCAATACACCTGTTACTGGAGACGGGAGATCAAGGTGAAAAACTGCTCCGGTTACTTTGTGTATTGGCTGTGGAACGCACCCTCAAGCAATGCTGTGTACTGTACAGGTAGGTCACCGTTCCCCAGTGACACAGTAGTGTGGTAGTTGTGGGGAAATTCTGGGATGTCCTGAGTCACCAACACACACCACGGGCTGAGTTTTCCAGTCGGCTGCCCTGCCCGTGGTCTGTGATCACCTTTCCCGTATCCCCCTTCACACCTGCCCAGTCTGACCTGAGACAGAGATCATAGAACACAGAACAGTACAGCACAGCTCAGGCCCTTCGGCCCACAGTGTTGTGTCAGCTGCCGGGAGAGTGTCTACCCATCCCCTGGAGTGAGGGAGAGTGAGACTGACAGGGAATGGAGGGAGCAGTGGTGAGAGTGAGGTGGGGGAAGTGATGTACTGTACCAAGTGTAGAGGAAGATGGAGGGAGATCGAGGGGAGAGGAAGATAGGGAGAGACTAAGGAGAGACCGAGGCAGGGAGAGGCCGATGGGAGGGGGACACAGTGAGAGGCGGTGGGGTGGTGGAGGCAGTGATAGACTGAGGGGAGGGGGAGGCATTGCAAGGCCGAGGCTGGGGGAGTTAGGGAGATGGTGACAGGGAGGGGCGGAGGGGATGGGGAGACGGGGAGGGGCAGAGGAGACGGTGAGATAGGGAGCGCCCGAGGGGAAGGGGAGATAGGGAGATGAGGGGAGGGAGAGAAAGGGAGAATCCGAGGGGAGAGGGAGGTGTGGGAGAGGCTGAGGGGATGCGAGTCAGGTAGAGACTGAGGTGAGGGGGAGACAGGGAGTGGGCGAGGGGATGGGGAGATGGGGAGGGGCCGAGGTGAGGGGTGCACAGGGAGAAGCCTATCAGTGATAGGCCGAGAGTAGGAGGAGGCAGGGAGAGGCTGAGGTAGGAGGAGACAGTCTGAGGCCGAAGTGAGGGGGAGACGGTGATAGGCCGAGATGAGGGCGAGGCATTGCAAGGCCGAGGGGAAGGGGGAAACGGTGAGAGGCTGACAGGGAGTGGCCGAGGTGGGGGGGAGATTAAGACAGTCAGTGTCCGAGGGGAGGAGGAGAGGGAAACAGTGAGGGGGGAGACAGGGAGAGGCCGAGGGGAGGGAGCCAGTGAGAGACCGAGAGGAGGGGGTGACAGGGGAGGCCGAGGGGAGCGGGAGACAGGGAGAGTCTGAGGTGTGGGGAAGAAAGGAAGGGGCAGAGGGGAGGGGGGAAGGTGGGGAGAGGCCGAGGGGAGGGGCCGAGAGGATGGTGAGGTACGGAGCAGCCGTGGGGACTGGGAGACAGGTGTCGTGTCCTTTGTATTAATACGTATCATGGGTTTCTAATAATGAAACATATTCTGGAAGAATAGAACTTTTATTTACAACAACAACGAAATCACATGGGTCTTACAGTGCCATGCTTCTCGCTGTTTCTCGATCTTTCTCAGATTATTGCACACGCTCAGAACTCTCTCCAATCACGTTCTTACACGTGATATCACCACATCTTCCTTTCCTTGAAAAGAAAATAATTAGCAACATTGATCAAAACAAATGCATAATCTAACATGTCTCTATCAGTCTCTCTGGGGGTTTACAAACACGAGTAGACCTTATAAGTGGTTCACACAGTTCTTGTGTTTCGTTGTTATTTCCATGTTTTGTCTGGTCTCTTAACTGAAGCTCTGAAGTTGGCTCTTTCTTGAGGTGTTTGTGATTTCTTCTTCACACTGCTTCTTCTGTTTGGACCATGTATGATCTGGGTTGTACTTCAAGTACTGTAACTTTCTTAATTCCTTCCACTTCCATTTGTAATGAAATATGAATCTCCTTCATCTAATTCATTCATTAACTGTGTAATCTCTTTTTTATGCTGAGACTTCATCATTTCAATAAAATTTCTCAATTCCTTCACTTGTGATTTCACTTCTTCAATTGGATCCTGATACATGTCACTCCTTGGCTTCAGATCAGTATTGTACTGTACCAGCAAGTTTGGCCTCTGTCCTCCTGCAGAGGTGAGATTGTGATGGAATGCATGGCCCACTGATGCATGTGCGTTACTTCCAGAGGGCAAAATTGCAACTCCTGGTTTTGATGGCAATGCTTTGTCAGATGCTGATAACAAAGGGATGGGTCTGAGAGCTTTCTTTGACTTCTTTTACTTTTGCCACGCTGGAATCAAATTCTGTTCTCTTGCTCTTTCATCAAGTCACTGTCTAGGACAAGGCTGTTTTCACCAAATTCAGTCTCTCACAGGCAGATAAACCCAGTATTGACTGTACATTCCTTGGCACCACCACAAATGAAAGCGTGTACACAATATTTTTATGTGATTATTTTGCCACACATTCCTTTAACTGGAATATCTGCACCTGAATACCCAGTCACTTTTATATTTGTCTTATGTAACTTTGGTCTTCGCTTTAATGCATTAAACTCAGTTTCTGCAAGAACATTTACCTGAGCTCGGGTATCAAGTTTAAACAGAATATTGTTTTGGTTCACTTGCAATGCAATAGTCCAGTCATTCTTACTTTGTTTGTTTTCACAAAGAACATATATATAAAACTCTTCGCGTTCATTTTCAAGCACTGTATTTACTTGCTTTATTTTCTTTCTACTTCTGCAACAGCATATGCACATTTTCCCATACGCTGGACACTGTTTTGGTCATTGCTACCGCCCTCAGCGATCACATAGCTTTTTAAAATCTCAGATAAGGTCTTTCTCTCTGTTGGTTTTGTTGTCATTTTATTATTTCTAATATGTTCGCGTTTCAATAAAGCATCTACCTTGCTCTCAGTGGAAAGCTCTTTAGCCTGTGACGTCAAGGTTTCCGAAGCTCTGCAGAGCATCAAAGCTTTTTCCAAATTTAAATCTTGTTTCTTAACAGTCTTTCTCTCAGACCATTATCCAGGATGCCACAAACAATTCTGTCTTTAACGAGAGATTCTGTCAGCTCTCCAAACTCGCATGTTTTACTGTGGTGTCTCAAGTCCATAACAAATAGATCAATTGTTTGACCAGCTCTCTGCTGACAAACAAACTGTGAGGCAGCCTTCGCATGTGTGTGTGTCTCTCTCTCTCTTTAAAAGTACAGTTCATAGGGATAATTCAGTATCCCGTCACACGTCATATTACGCTTTGGTATACAAAATGCTTCAAGTTTGTCCATTATCGCTTTTAGATTCAAATTATCTCCATTTTCAAAAGTAAAGTGGTTATATACCTCAATTGTGTCGTCACGTATTACGTGGAGTAGAATCGCAGCTTTCGTTTTTTCTGGTTTTTTATCTGCTCCGATCGCTGATAAATAAATTTCAAGACGTTGTTTAAATTTTCCCCAGTTCTCAGCTACGTTCCCTGACAAATGAAGTGTCAGTGGCAGTTGCAGCCCTTCCATTAGTAAAACTGTTAGCAAACACCAAAACAGTGAGAACTCTTTTTTCTGATTATCTTCGATTCTCCCATAGTAAACGTATTATTTTTCCAGACTGAATTTTGACACTATGTTGTGTCCTTTATATTAATACGTACCGTGGGTTTCTATTAATGAAACATATTCTGGAAGAATAGAACTTAATTACAACAGCAACAAAACCACGTGTGTCTTACAGTGCCATGCTTCTCGCTGTTTCTCGATCTTTCTCAGATTATTGCGCACGCTCAGAACTCTCTCCGATCACGTTCTTACACATGATATCACCACAACAGGGAGCGCCCAAGGTGTGGCGAAGAAAGGGAGGGGGAGGCGGGGAGAGTCCAAGGGGAGAGGGAAACAGTGAGAGGCCGAGGGGAGGGAGAGACGGAATGGGTGATAGGGAGAGACTGAGAGTAGAGGGGAGCGGGTGACGGAGAGGCCAAGGGGAGTGGGAGTGATGGAGAGGCCGGGGAGGGAGAGCCGTTGAGAGTCCGAGGGGAAGGGGAGGCGGGGAGAGGCCGGGGAGGGAGAGCCGGTGAGAGTCCGAGGGGAAGAGGGTGCGGGGAGAGGCCGGGGAGGGAGAGCCGGTGAGAGTCCGAGGGGAAGGGGAGGTGGGGAGAGGCCGAGGGGAAAGGGAGTGAGGGGGCGCCCAAGGTGTGGAGAAGAAATAGAGGCGCAGAAGGTAGGGGGAGGCGGGGAGAGTCCGAGGGTAGGGGGAGGCCAAGCAGAGGGGGAGAGGGAAACAGTGAGAGGCCCGGGAGGTGGGGAGAGGCCAAGGGGTGGGAGACAGGGAGAGGCTGAGATGATGGGGAGATGGGGAGTGCCCGAGGTGTGGGGGAGAAAGGGAGGGGCGAAGGGGAGGGGGAGTCGGGGAGAGGCTGAGGGGAGGGGGAGAGTGAAACAGTGAGAGGCCGAGGTGATTGGGACACAGGGAGAGGTTGAGGTGATGGGCAGGCGGGGAGTGGCAGAGGGTAGTGGGAGTGATGTTGAGAAGCCGAGGGGAGGGAGAGATAGGGAGTGGGTGACAGGGAGAGGCCGAGGGGAGCCGGCGACGGAGAGAGCGAGGCGAGAAGAAGAGGCCAAGGGGAGCGGCTCACAGGGAGAAGCCAAGTGAGGGGGAGTGACGGAGAGGCTGAGGTGAGTGGGAGTGAGGGAGGGGCCAAGAGGAGGGGCAGACAAGGAGAGGCCGAGGGGATGGGGAGACGGGGAGAGATTAGTGAAAGGGACACTCCAACTGGAGGGAAGGAAGGAGAGACAGGAGAGTGATTCAGACAGAGAGAGGGACACGTGACAAGATGGATTTGGCAGAAAAGGGTTGGAGGTATTAAACAGGAAAGGAGAGGGGAGTATGTGTATTTCAAAAGGGAGATTTGACCAGGAATTAAGCGTCTGCTCCCTGCCACTCAGTTCCTTCCTGATCTGACGTAGGACTTACACACTGTTTCTTCTTATTCAGTCGGACACAACTCCAGAATCCCCAGGATCAGAGAGTCTGGCTTTGACCACCACCCCAGCAGGGTCTGCGAGCTCCAGTACAGATTCCCAGTCAGACACAGCTCAGGAAATCCGGACATCAGTGACTGGAGAGCCTGATCCGGGTTTGACCCCTCCATCCCCCCAGCAGGGTCCTTGAGCTCGGGTAACCGTGGTGGGGGTCATTGAAGGGAACGATCTTTCTGTCCTTCAGCCCCAGATATTCATCTGGGCTTTGACTGAGAGTAGTGACTGGTCACAGACATTCACGAGGGAGAGTTGCTGAACAGGGACTGGATGGTTTTGTTATCTCTCCAGATCTGAGACCTCCTTTTCAAATTGTCTCAGTGGCTCCCCATTTCAATTCAACTTCCCACTCCCATTCCCACACGTCAGTCCAAGGACTCCTCCACTCACCTGATGAGGCCAAAATCAGGATAGTGGGGCAACACCTCTGGGTAGCCTCCATCCTGATGACATGAACATTGATTTCTATAATTTCCAGTAATTTCTACCCCCTACCACTTCTCTCGATTTCCATTCCCACCCTGGCTCCCCTTTTGGCCCTTCTCTTCTCCTCACCTGTCCATCATCTCCCTCTGGTCCCCCTCCTCCAATCCTCCACCCTTGTATCTCGAATCCTTCTCGTCACATCGCCCTCTCTCGGCATTTACTCTGTCTGCATCACTCTCTCGTCAGTCCCCCCTTCCTTCTCTCCAGTTGGAGTGTCACTCTCACTGATCTCTCTGCCCAACTCTCCTTACACAGTCATCACTTTCTCTTCACCCACCTCATTCCTCCCTCTCCAACATCCCACCTCTCTCTCCATCCCTCTCTCCTGTGTTTTCACCCATTTCCTTCTGTCCATGTACTGAATTACTCAAACCCCACTCCGGTCGTCTCTATGTCTCATCAGTCACCGTGCAACTCCTCACAGTCATTCCTCCCTTCCTCTCTGTGACCATCCTCCCCTCTCACCTCCATCACTCCTCCCCTCCCTCTGTGTCACTCAGTCACTCCATCCCTCTCTGCCCGATCGTGTTCGAGCGGTGGACTGACAGGCTGGATTGCGTGTGTCTGTACACTGCCGGGAGACAGTACCATCGACTGCTGGACATTGTCTCTCAGGGTCTTGGACGATATATGATTTCCTTTTCAAGTGAAAATGCTTCTTTGCTCGATATTTTGAATGATCATACTCAACATTTTTGAATGTTCGCTACTTTGGATGTTTTGTATCTTGTGCCCAGAGAAGTGCTGTCTCTTTTGGCTGTATCCATGTGTGGTTTGAATGATAATTAACCTTAATTTGATTTGATTTGTAGACCTATTGTGTTAGGCAAATCACAGTGGGTCCAGGTCCTCGTTTAGGAATGAGTTGATTCTAGTCATGAGTAACTCAGTATGTGGACAGCAGAAAATGGGTGAGAGGGATAGAGAGAGAGGTGCAATGCAGGAGTGGAGGAATGAACAGAGAGGGGTGGGGTGATTGAGAGTGACACAGAGGGAGGGGAGGAGTGACGGAGGTGAGAGGGGAGGATGGTCACAGAGAGGAAGGGAGGAATGACTGTGAGGAGTTGCACGGTGACTGATGAGACATAGAAACGACCGGAGTGGGATTTGATTAATTCAGTACGTGGACAGAAGGAAATGGGTGAAAACACACAGGAGGGAGGGATGGAGAGGGAGGTGGGATGTTGGAGTGGGAGGAATGTGGTGAGTGAAGAGAGAGTGATGACTGTCAGAAAAGTTGGGTAGAGAGATCAGTGAGAGTGGCACGCCAACTGGAGGGAGGGAGGGAGAGACTGACAAGAGAGTGATGCAGACAGAGTGAATGCTGAGAGAGGGAGATGTGAGGAGAAGGATTTGAGAGACAAGGGTGGAGGTATTAAAGAGCACAGGAGAGGGGAGTGTGTGTATTTAAGTGTACAGATTTGACCTGGACGAGCCTCCAGTTCCTGCCATTGAGTTCCTACCTGATTGAACATAAAACTTGTTTACTACTTTACCCTTCTTTTGTATTTTTTCTTACTGCAGAACCTATGTCGGACACAAGTCGGGAACGCCAGGGATTGGTAACTGGAGAGCCTGGTCCAGGGTTGACCACCAGCCCAGCAGGGTCTGTGAGCTCAGGTACAGATTCCCAGTCAGACACAACTTGGGAAGCCCAGGAAACAATGACAGGAGAGCCTGGTCTGGGTTTGACCACCAGCCCAGCAGGATCTCTGAGCTCAGGTATTCGTGATGGGGTTTGTGAGGGTCAATGAATAGAACGATCTTTCCCTCCTTTAGTCCTAGATATTCATCTGGACTTTGTCTGAGAGATGTGTCCATTCACAGGAATTTTGGGAGGGAGAGGTGGTGAATGGTGACTGGATGGTTTTGGTTTATTTTCAAATCAGAGACCTCTTTGTCAAATTGTTGTTCCGGTGGATACCGAATTTAATTTGACTTACCATTTCCTTCTGATATAACTGTCCATGGCCTCCTCTACTGACTTAATGAGACCACCCCCAGGTTTGAAGAGCAACACTTCATAGTCTGTCAGGGTCACCACCAACCTGATGGCATGAATATCGATTTCTCTGACATTCAGCAAATTCTTCTCCCTCCCACTTCCCTCTTCTTCCATTCCCATTCTGGCTCTCCTCTTAGCCCTTCCCCTCTCCTCATCTGCCCATCTCTTCCATCTGGTGCCCCTCCTCCATCTATTTAATCCATTGTCCACTGTCTTGTCTCGTTGGATTTCTCCTTCTTCATCCCTCTACCTGTTCCACATATCACCTCTCAGCTTCTCGCATCATCCTGCTCACTCACCCAGACATCCTCTCGCCCACATGGCTTCACCTTTCACCTGCCAGCTTGAATACTTTCCACCTTCTTATTCTGGCTTCTGCTCCTTTCCTTTCCAGTCCTGATGAAGTAACTTGGCCCAAAACCTCGACTGTTTATTCTCCTCCAGAGGTGCTGCCTGACCTTCAGCATTTTCTGTGCATTGCTCTAGATTCCCAGTATCTGGAGAAATGCTCGTCTGTACAACTTGTCCCTGTTGTTATGTTTAAGATCTGCCATTTTCCCATGTCTGTGTTACTTTGTTCCAGACTTGGAGGCTTCCACACTGGAACAGTCTACAGGATTGTCTACTGGAGAGCACACCCAGGAACTGTCCTCTGTCCCAGCGGGAGACACATCCTCAGGTACCAAGTCTCAGTCGGTCTATGTTCATTCAGTCTCTGTCACTCTGTGAGGTTGAACCTCCCGTAGACTAGTTCACCTACTGGATGTACAGTGCATTGTGGGGAGGGGTGTGAATGATGGAGTCAGTGGTTCCTCTCTCCTGTCTGCTGGGTTGGGTTTGGTGAGCCATGAGGGGTGAGTCTCTGTTGGGGGTTGGAGAGAGTGGCGTGGGAGGAATGAACAGAGAGGGGTGGAGTGACTGAGAGTGACACAGGAGGGAGGGGAGGAGTGATGGAGGTGAGAGTGGAGGATGGTCACAGAGAGGAAGGAGGAATGACTGTGAGGAGTTGCATGGTGACTGATGAGACATAGAAATGACTGGAGTGGGATTTGAGTAAATCAGTACATGGACAGAAGGACATGGGTGAAAACACACAGGAGAGGGGGATGGAGAGAGAGAAGTGGGATGCTGGAGAGGGAGGAATGAGGTGAGTGAAGAGAGAGTGATGACTGCGTAAGGAGAGGTGGGCAAAGAGATCAGTGAGAGTGACGCTCCAATTGGAAGGAAGGAAGGAGAGACTGACGAGAGAGAGATGCAGACAGAGTGAATGGAGAGAGGGAGATGTGTGGAGAGGGATTTGAGAGACAAGGGTAGAGGTATTAAAGAGCAAAGGGGAGGGGAGTGTGTGTCTTTCAGAGGATAAATTTGACCTGGACTTGAGCCTCCTGTTCCTGCCATTGAGTTCCTTCCTAATCGAACATAAAACTTGTTCACTACTTTACCCTCATTATTACAGACTCCCAGTTGGACACAACTCAGGAACCCAAGGGATCAGTGACCCGAGCACATGGTCTGGGTTTGACCACCACCCCAGCAGGGTCTGTGAGCTCAGGTATCCAAGGTGGAGGTCTTGAAGGGAATAATCTTTCCCTCCTTCAAACCATAAGACAGAGGAGCAGAATTAGGCCATTTGGCCCATTGATTCTGTTCTGCTATTCAATCCTGCTAGATCCTTTTTTTTCTCCCCCTCCTCAACCCCACTCACCGGCCTTCTCCTTGTAACCTTTGATGGTGAGTCCAATCAAAAACCTATCAATCTTTACCTTAACTACACCCAATTACCCGGCCTCCACAGCTGCCTGTGGTAACAAATTCACAAATTCACCACTCTCTGGCTGAAGAAATTTTTCCACATCTCTGTTTTAAATGAATGCCTCTCTGTCCTGAGACTTTGTCCATCATGGGAAACATCCTTTCCATATCTGCTCTGCCTAGATCTTTCAGCATTTAAAATGTTTTATTGTGATCCACCCTTATACTTCTAAGTTCAAGCAAGTAAAGACCCAGAGCAATCAAGCGTTCCTCATATGATAACCCTTTCATTCCCAGATTCATCCTTGTCAACCCCCTTTGAGCCTCTCCAATGCCAGCACATCCTTCCTTCGAAAGAGGAGCCCAAAACTAAATATTCATCTGGGCTTTGACTGAGAGTAGTGACTGGTCACAGACATTCACGAGGGAGAGTTGCTGAACAGGGACTGGATGATTTTGTTATCTCTTCAGACCCGAGACCTCCTTTTCAAATTGTTTCAGTGGCTACCCATTTCAATACAACTTCTCATTCCCATTCCAACAGGGCCTCCTCCACTGACATGATGAGGCCAAACTCAGATTGGAGGGGCAACGCTTCATATTGTGTCTGTGTAGCCTTCATACTGACAGCATGAACATTGATTTCTCAAACTTCTGGTAATGACCCCTCATTCTTCACCATTCCCCATCTCCTTTTCCCTCTCTCACCTAATCTCCTTGCCTGCCCATCACCTCCCTCTGGTGCTTCTCCCCGCTTTTCTTTCTTCCATGGCCTTCTGTCCTCTCTTATTAAATTCCCCCTTCTCCAGCCCCGTATCTCTTTCACATATCAACTTCCCAGCTCTTTACTTCACCCCTCCCTCTCCTGGTTTCGCTGATCACCTTGTGTTTCTCCCTCCTCTCCCCTACCTTGAACTCTGACTTCTCATCTTTTTTTCTCCAGTCCTGCTGAAGGGTCTCAGCCCAAAACGCTGAATGTTTTTCCATAGATGCTGCCTGGGCTGCTAAGTCCCTCCAGCATTTTGTGTGTGTGGCAGGAACACTGATTTCTCTGCTGACAGTTATTTCTACCCCCTACCACTTCTCTCTATTTCCATTCCCATTCCAGCTCCCCTCTTAGCCCTTCTCCTCTCCTCACCTGCCCATCATCTCCCTCTGGTCCCCCTCCTTCATTCCTTTATTCTCTGGTCCACTGTCCTCTCCGATTGGATTAGTCCTTCTTCAGCCCTTTACCTCTTCCACATATCACCTCCCAGCTTCTCAAATCACCCCCCACCCCACCCACCCACCTTCCCACTCACCTGGCTTCGCCTATCACCTGCCAGCTGTACTCCTCCCCACCTCTTTATTCTGGCTTCTTCCCCCTTCCTTCCCAGTGCTGATGAAGGGTCTCTGCCCAAAACATTCACTGTTTATTCCCCTCCAGAGATACAGCCTGACCTGCTGAGTTCTTCCAGCATTTTGTGTGTTGCTCTGGATTTTCAGCATCTGCAGAATCTCTCATCTTTATGAATTATTGTCCCTGTTTAATCTCTGCCCCTCTCCCATGTCTCTGTTACTTTGTTCCAGACCTGGAGGTTTCCACAATGGATCAGCCCGATGGATCATCTACAGGACAACCCACCCCATCACCATCCTCTGTTTCAATGGGAGAGACATCTTCAGGTATTAGACCTTGTGTCCATCAGGGTCTCTCAGACTCTTGTTCTATGATGTTGAACTTTTCATAGACCAATTCAGCTGTTGGATGTGCATCGTAATGGGCTGCCAATGAGTGTTCAGTTATTCCTTCCCTCCTGTCTGTGTGAAATTTCTGCTCTGTCCAAGATTACTCACAGTTGGTGTGCTTTGTTGTGGAGAAGAATAAGCCTCTTTGTCTAAGGTGGTCCACGGGGCCGGGTAAGATGGGTTGTCAGGGAGAGGATGAGGACAGAATCCCAGGGATTTAATGAGAGAGGGTTTCACTGGGGAAGTGTCTGTCAGCCTTTGGAATGCCGGAGATCTGGTTCAGAATCAGAGGAGTATGTCTAGTGACCGACATCCGGGGGACCGATGAGGTTTGTGGAGCAAAGATCATGGAATACGGGTGTAGGTCTGGAGCTTCGGAGAATGAGGGGATAGGGTTTACTAAATTATGAGGGGTACAGATAGGGTGCATGCAAGCAGGTTACTTCCACTGAGTTTGAGTGAGGCCAGAACTAGAGGTCACAGGTTAAGAGTGAAAGGTGAAATGTTTAAGGGGAACATGAGAGGGAACGTTTTCACTCTGAGGGTGGTGTGAGTGTGGAACAAGCTGCCAGCAGATGTGGTGGATGTGGGTTTGATTTTAACGTCAAAGGGAAGTTTGGATGAATACATGGATGGGAGGGGAATGGACGGCTCTGTTCTGGGTGCATGTTGATGGGACGATTAGGAATATTAGTTCAGCATGGACTAGATGGGCCAAAGGGCCTGTTTCTATGCTGTAGTGCTCTATGACTCTCAATAACTATGAGTGAGCGGATAGTGGTGGCTGGGAGGGGGTTGTGAGGGGGAAGGGAGGGAATTAGGTCACTGAAGGAAGACTGGAGATGAGGATGGGAGAGAGGTCTGGGGTGTGTGATGGAGAGGATGGGAGGGGAAGAGGAGTGGAATCAGTCAGAATCCGGTTTAATATCACTCCTTAAAAAATTAAATAAGTTTGTATTGAATTGACTTTATTTCTTACATCCTTCGCGTACATGAGGAGTAAAAATCATTTACGTTACATCTTCGGCTGAATGAGTAATGTACAAATTATAGTAATTTGTAATAAATAGTATGTACAGTAAGATATACAACAGAACCGAGGATATAGCTTTGAATTACAGTTGTGTAAGCATAAATTAATCGGTCTGAAGGCCTGGTGGAAGAAGCTGTCCTGGAGCCTGTTGGTCCTGGCTTTTACGCTGCGGTATCGTTTTCTGGATGGTAGCAGCTGGAACAGTTTGTGGTTGGGGTGACTCAGGACCCCATGGATCCTTTGGGCCCCTTTTACACATGTGTTTCTGTAAACGTCCTGAATAGTGAGAAGTTCACATTCACAGATGTGCTGGGCTGTCCGCACCACTCTCTGCAGAATCCTGCAATTGAGGGAAATACAGTTCCTCTCCCAGGCAGTGATGCAACCAGTCAGGATGCTCTTAATTGTGCCCCTGCAGAAAGTCCTTCGGATTTGGGGACTCATGCTGAACTTCCTCGACTGTCTGAGGTAAAAGAGCGACTGTTGTGCTTTTTTCAATACACAGCCAATATGTACAGACCAAGTAAGGTCCTTTGTGATGTGTATACCAAGGAACTTAAAGCTGTTCACCTTCTCAACTCCAGATGCATTGATGTCAGTAGGGGCTAGCCTGTCTCCGTTCCTCCTGTCGTCCACAACCAACTCCTTTGTTTTTGCAACATTGAGGGAGAGGTTGTTTTCTTGATACCACTGTGTCAGTGTGATGACTTCTCTGTAGGCTGACTCGTTATTATTTGAGATAAGGCCAATCAATGTAGTATGACACAAAAGTTGTGGGTGTTGTGGATAGTGTGGAAGGCTGTCAGAGGTTACAATGGGACATTGATAGGTTGCAAAACAGCTGAGAAGTGGCAAATGGAGTTTAACCGAGATAAGTGTGAGGTGGTTCATTTTGGTAGGTCCAAATATGATGGCAGAATATAGTATTAATGATAAGACCCTTGGCAGTGTGGAGGATCAGAGGGATCTTGGGGTCCGAGTCCACAGGACACTCAAAGCTGCTACACAGGTTGACTCTGTGGTTAAGAAGGCGTACGGTGCATTGGCCTTCATCAATCGTGGGATTGAGTTTAAGAACCCGGAGGTAATGTTGCAGCTATATAGGACCCTGGTCAGACCCCACTTGGAGTACTGTACTCAGTTCTGGTCACCTCACTACAGGAAGGACGTGGAAACCATAGAAAGGGTGCAGAGGAGATTTACAAGGATGTTGCCTGGGTTGGGGAGCATGCCTTACCAAGCCTTTGGAGTTAGTTTTCTTTTGTGTTTAGTCTGAAGGTGGCTATATATATTGTTTTTTTTCAGTTTTTGTCTTGTTTTGAGGTAAATAAAAGCACCTCAATCTCGTTTTGCAACTAAAGCCATCTTGTTATTTTTCTTAAACAATTGACCCACAGTTTTTGTGACAAAGTCAATAGGATCATAACATTTTAAGTAACGTTTGGATATTAAACACATAGCACATATTTTCCCCATATGAACATATAAAATCATTGCAACACACCAATATCGCTGAATCAGTGGGAGCTCTGGGCTTGTTTCCCTGCAACAAGACGATGCCATCGAGGGGTGATGGGAGAGACAGCCATACTCGAACGGGGTTCCTTATGTCCAGTCTAACTGCAAATTAGTTTTCGTTGCACTCATTGCAGAGATATGATGTTGGAAATGGAAGCAACGTTTTCAGTGCTTTTGTGGCTGTCTCAGGATTTTCAGCCTTGACTTTGATCCAGAATGCCGGCAGAGATGTTATGTCAGACATACTTTTCAGCCCGCCGTCATTTGCAAGCTGAAGGAGTTGATCTTCTTCCTGCGCTGACACGAATGATGCGTGCGTAATGACCTCGCGTGCGTTCAAGCTCAACAGTGGGCGTGACAGGGAATGAGGAAAGGTGCAGCTGACTCATATCGCCAAATCATATCGTGTTGCTCCTCCACATTGAGGGTGGCCTCATCTTGACCCAAGACGCACCTCCACACCTCTGCAACATCTGTTCACAGGTTGTGGCTTTCCATTCCAAGGCATCAGAGACGTCCTCCTCATTTAAACAACTGAGTTTCCCTCCCTCACCCGCATCTCCTCCATTTCATGTACATCTGCACTCACTCTATCTTCCCACCATCATAATAGTGATTGAGTCCTTCTTGTCCTCACCTACCACACATCAGACTCCCCATCCGACAAATTATGCTCTGTAACTTCAGCCATATCCAAAGAGATCAGACCACTGAACATACCTTTACCTTCTCCACCCCCCACCCTTCTGCTTTTCACAGTGGTCGCTCCTTCCACAATTGCCTTGTCCATTGGACTCTCCCCACTAATCTCCCTCCTGGCACTTATCCCTGCAAGTGGCCAAGGTGCTACATCTGCCCCTACACCTCCTCCCTCACCTCCATTCAGGGCTCCAAACAGGTGAGGCAACACTTCAACCATGAATCTGCTGTCTATTGTGTCCGGTGTTCCCGGTGTGGCCTCCTCTACATTGGTGAGGCCTGTCGTAAGCTGGGGGAACAGCTTCTCCAGCACCTCTGCACTATCCACCATACGCGGGATTTCCCAATGGCCAAACATTTTAATTATTATTCCCATTCCTGTTCCGACATGTCGATCCATTGTCTCCTCTTGTGCCAAGATGAGGCCACCCTCAAGGTCGAGGAGCAACACCTTATATTCCTTCTGTGTACCCTCCAACCTGATGGTATGAATATCGATTTCTCCTTCTGCTGAACAAAATTCCCCCTCCTCCTACTTCCTCTACTCTCCACTCTGACCTTTCGCGACTTCTCACCTAACTATTACTTACCCCTGGGTCACATCCTCCTCTCCTTTCTCCTATTGTCCACTCTGGTCTCCTATCAGATTCTTTCTTCTCCAGCCCTTGACCTTCCCCATCCACTTGTCTTCACCCGTCACCTTCCAGCCAACCTCTCTCTCGTCCCCCCACCTTTTTATTCAGGCATCTTCCCCCTTCCCTCTCAGTCCTGAACAAGTGTCTTGGCCTGAGTCATTGAGAGTTTACTCTTTTCCATAGATGTTGCCTGACCTGCTGAGTTCCTCCAGCATTTTGTGTGTGTTGCTTTGGATTTCCAGCATCTGCAGATTTTCTTGTGTTTGTTACAGTAATAAATAAGTGCATTGATAATAAATTTAATCTGAACATTAAACTTTGATGCATCTTCTATTGAAAATGTCCTGGATGGTGTGGAGGATGGTGTCTGTGATGGATCTGGCTGAGTTTACAACTCTCTGCAGCTTTTTCTGATCCTGTGCAGTGGCCCCTCCACACCAGACGGTGATGCACCCAGTCAGAATCCTCTCCACAGTACATCTGTAGAAACTTGCTAGCCATTGGTAACCAGGCAAATCACCTCAAACTCCTAATGAGGTATAGCTGCTGGCGTGCCTTCTTCATGATTGTGTCAATGTGCGGGGCCCAGAATAGATTTAGTAACATTGACAGCATCTCTCCACCCACCACCTCCCAACCCATTCCTCATTACTTACGTCCACTGACCGATTTACATCTGTGAAATGTTACTTTGTGTCTGTTATAATGAAACGTCCTTTGTTTTCTCATGGAAAATTAAGCCGTGGGATGTTTCTATCAGAATTGTAATGGTTGCAACACCAATAGACAATTATTCAGAAGATATAGTACAGGGACGTATAAATCAGCCCAGCAGCCCCATGACAGTGATTGATGGTGTTTGGGGAGTGTTGTACAATAGATGGTCAAGATGGTGCCTGGGGAGTGTTGTACAGTAGATGGTCAAGATGGTGTGTGGGGAGTGTTGTACAGTAGATGGTCAAGATGGTGTCTGGGGAGTGTTGTACAATAGATGGTCAAGATGGTGTGTGGGGAGTGTTGTACAATAGATGATCAAGATGGTGTGTGGGGAGTGTTGTACAATAGATGGTCAAGATGGTGTCTGGGGAGTGTTGTACAATAGATGGTCAAGATGGTGTCTGGGGAGTGTTGTACAATAGATGGTCAAGATGGTGTTTGGGGAGTGTTGTACAATAGATGGTCAAGATGGTGTGTGGGGAGTGTTGTACAATAGATGATCAAGATGGTGTCAGGGGAGTGTTGTCCAATAGATGGTCATGATGGTGACTGGGGAGTGTTCCAGCAAGTAAAGACCCAGAGCCTTCAAGCGTTCCTCATATGATAACCTTTTCATTCCCAGATTCATCCTTGTCAACCCCCTTTGAGCCTCTCCAATGCCAGCACATCCTTTCTTCGAAGAGGAGCCCAAAACTAAATATTCATCTGGGCATTGACTGAGAGCAGTGACTGGTCACAGACATTCACGAGGGAGAGTTGCTGAACAGGGACTGGATGGTTTTGTTATCTCTTCAGATCCGAGACCTCCTTTTCAAATTGTTTCAGTGGCTACCCATTTCAATACAACTTCCCATTCCCATTCCAACAAGGCCTCCTCCACTGACATGATGAGGCCAAACTCAGATTGGAGGGGCAACACTTCATATTGTGTCTGTGTAGCCTTCATACTGACAGCATGAACATTGATTTCTCAAACTTCTGGTAATGACCCCTCATTCTTCACCATTCCCCATCTCCTTTTCCCTCTCTCACCTAATCTCCTTGCCTGCCCATCACCTTCCTCTGGTGCTTCTCCCCCCTTTTCTTTCTTCCATGGCCTTCTGTCCTCTCCTATTAAATTCCCCCTTCTCCAGCCCCGTATCTCTTTCACATATCAACTTCCCAGCTCTTTACTTCACCCCTCCCTCTCCTGGTTTCTCCTATCACCTTGTGTTTCTCCCTCCTCTCCCCCTACCTTCGAACTCTGACTTCTCATCTTTTTTTCTCCAGTCCTGCTGAAGTGTCTAGGCCCAAAACGCTGAATGTTTTTCCATAGATGCTGCCTGGGCTGCTAAGTCCCTCCAGCATTTTGTGTGTGTGGCAGGAACACTGATTTCTCTGCTGACGGTAATTTCTACCCCCTACCACTTCTCTCTATTTCCATTCCCATTCCAGCTGCCCTCTTAGCCCTTCTCCTCTCCTCACCTGCCCATCATCTCCCTCTGGTCCCCCTCCTTCATTCCTTTATTCTCTGGTCCACTGTCCTCTCCGATTGGATTAGTCCTTCAGCCCTTCACCTCTTCCACATATCACCTCCCAGCTTCTCAAATCACCCCCTCCCTCACCCACCCACCTTCCCACTCACCTGACTTCACCTGTCACCTGCCAGCTGTACTCCTCCCCACCTCTTTATTCTGGCTTCTTCCCCCTTTCTTTCCAGTGCTGATGAAGGGTCTCAGCCCAAAACATTCACTGTTTATTCCCCTCCAGAGATGCAGCCTGACCTGTTGAGTTCTTCCAGCATTTTGTGTGTGTTGCTCTGGATTTTCAGCATCTGCAGAATCTCTCATCTTTATGAATTATTGTCCGTGTTTAATCTCTGCCACTCTCCCATGTCTCTGTTACTTTGTTCCAGACCTGGAGGTTTCCACAATGGATCAGCGCGATGAATCATCTACAGGACAACCCACCCCATCACCATCCTCTGTCTCAGTGGGAGAGACATCCTCAGGTATGAGATCTTGTGTCCATCGGGGTGTCTCAGTCTCTCGCTCTGTGATGTCGAACTTCTCATAGACCAATTCAGCTGTTGGATGTGCATCGTAACGGGCTGCCAATGACTGTTCAGTTATTCCTTCCCTCCTGTCTGTGTGAAATTTCTGCTCTGTCCAAGATTACTCACAGTTGGTGTGCTTTGTTGTGGAGAAGAATAAGCCCCTTTGTCTGAGGTGGTCCATGAGGCCGGGTAAGATGGGTTGTCAGGGAGAGGATGAGGACAGAAACCCGGGGATTTCTTGGGAGAGGGGTTCACTGGGGAAGTGTCTGTCAACCTTTGCAATGATGGAGATCTGGTTCGGAATCAGATGGGTATGTCTACTGACCGACATCGGGGGTACTGACAAGGTTTGTGGAGCAAAGATCACAGAATACGTGTGTAGATCTGGAGCTTCAGAGAATGAGGGGATAAGGTTTACTAAATTATGAGGGGTACAGATAGGGTAATGCAAGCAGGCTACTTCCACTGAGGTTGAGTGAGACCAGAACTGGAGGTCACAGGTTAAGAGTGAAAGGTGAAATGTTTAAGGGGATCGTGAGAGGGAATGTCTTCACTCTGAGGGTGGTGTGAGTGTGGAACAAGCTGCTGACAGATGTGATGGATGTGGGTTTGATTTCAACATCAAAGGGAAGTTTGGATGAATACATGGATGGGAGGGGAATGGACAGCTCTGTTCTGAGTGCAGTTTGATGGGACGATGAGGAATATTAGTTCAGCATGGACTAGATGGGCCAAAGGGCCTGTTTCTATGCTGTAGTGCTCTATGACTGTGATAACTAGGAGTGAGTGGATAGTGGTGGCAAGGAGGCAGGGAGTGAAAGAGGTGTGAGGGGGAAGAGGAGGGAACAGGGATGGAGGTGTCATTGAAGGAAGACTGGAGGTGGGGATGGGAGAGAGGATGGGAGGGGAAGGGGAGTGGAATCAGAGTCAATTAGGTTTAATATCACTGCTTAAAAATTAATTAAGTATTGAATTGACTTTATTTCTTACATCCTTCACATAAATGAGGAGTCAGGTCACTCGTCTGAGTGCTACTGGTACCATGTAACCCAGTACTACCTGTCGCATGGTCGGGTGGTCGGCAACTAAACCAGCTCCCCCATCAGGCTTGCCTGGCGAGGAGGGTGGCTAGACACCCTGCAGGACGAAAAACAAGACCTGTCAAAGGGTGGATGAACCCTGTCGTAGGGTCAATGGCCATCTAGCAAACACGTGTCGTGAAGCACCGGAAGGGCATCCTTTGCATCGAAGCTCGGTCTGGCCATTCACTGCAACAGAACTTCCCCCAGCCGTCTTGGACCCCACCATGCCACTGGATCCGGGAGGGGATGTCGAGAGGGTGGGTCTGGACCTGTGCAACCCCCTACTCACTGAAAATCCATTCACGCACCTGCTGTTCCTTTCTGAGGAGTGGGGTATCCTCAACACACCCAAGTCCTGTAGAAACGGACAAGTGGTGAAACAGTAGGCTTGACCAGCTGGGAGCCGTAGTCACAAGTCTGCAAACAGGCGGCAGGGGGAGAGTGGTCACACATGGATTACAGAGCGGAGATCTGGTGAGGCAGCACCCTCTGTGTCTGAGCAGCCCTGTTTAGGGAGGCACTGCTCACCCTACAATTAGGGAAGGGCCTAGAAAAGGTGGCTCAAACAAAGCCCGCTCACACCAACCTGGCCAGTCTGCCGCGGCTGGCGGGTCGTCCAACTCTAGTGGTAAGAATCACAAGCAGAATCTGATCATCGCCTCATGGAACATACGAACTCTGTTGGACAATGCTAACTCAGATCGCCCAGGGAGACGCACTGCACTTGTTGCTCGTGTGCTCAAGGACTACAGCGTGGACATTGCGGCTCTCCAGGAGTCCCGACTCGCTTTGTGAAGAGAAAGGAGGATACACATTCTTCTGGTGTGGCAGGCCCGAAGAAGAACGAAGAGAACCTGGTGTGCGCTTGGCTATCAAGAACTGCCTCGCAGCAAAGCTACCAACCCTGCCTGTTGCTGTAAATGACTGAATCCAGACCTTGTGTACACCTCTGCAAGGAAAACGTCACCTCACCATAGTCAAACTGTGCATTACTAACACACTGTTCAGATTGCCAGACAAGCTCAAATGTACATGGATGCACCCACGATCTAAAAGCTGGCATCTCATTGACCATGTCGTCACCCGACAACGAGATATCTCTGACGTTCGTATCACCAGAGTTAAAGCGCGGAGCTGAGAGCTCAACTGATCATCAAATGATGTGGTCGGATCTACGTCTATCGATCAAACCTCCACGCAGACTGAATGCTGCCAAACCACCCAAAAAGCTGAACACCACCAAATTGAAACATCGCGAGTGTGCTGATGCCCTGAAATCCCCTATGGAAACTGCTCTGAGCAGACTGGTTGAGAATCCACCAGACGATGTTACTGAGCACTGGAGTGCCTTCAAAGAAACGGTTTACGGCGCTGCCCAGGACACCCTGGGGAAAGTCAAGTGCCAGCATCAGGACTGGTTTGATGAGAGAACCAATCTGTGCAAGAGCTTCTGAGAGCTGAGGCAGCTGTACACCGGGCTCTTCTTCCACACCCAAACTCAAGTTCCAAAAAACATGCCTTTTTGAGTGCAAAGTCAACCTTGCAGAGGCAGCTCAGAGCTATGAAAGACCAGCGGTGGGCGAACAAGGCCAAGGAGTTACAAGCCTTCGCTGACTGTAATGACTCAAGAACCTTCTATGAAGCAAACAAGGTTGTGTATGGTCCATCAAAACAAAGCACCTCACAACTCCTGAGCAAGGACAGTACATCCATCTTCACTGAGAAGTCAGAGCACATGAAAAGATGGCAAGAACACTTCCACAAGCTGCTGAACAGACCAGGAACCATCACTGATGAAGCACTGGGCAGAGTACACCCTCGACCCATACTGTTCGAACTAGATGCTCCCCCTGCTCTTCACGAGGTCTTCAAACAGCTGAAACCCAACAAAGCCCCAGGGCCAGACGGTATCGCAGCCGAGGTCTACCAGTATGGTGGTCACACACTAACATCGTGCCTGCACCAACTGTTCACAAAGTTGTGGGAAGCTGCAGAACTACCACAAGACTTCAAAGACGCATCAATCGTGACCATCTACAAGAATAAGGGAGATGAGAGAGACGGCAACAATTACCGTGGCATCTCTCTTCTGTCAGTCACGGGAAAATGCCTCGCGAAGATCATCCTTAGACGCTTGGTGTCCAACATCAGTGACAACATCCTTCCAGACAGCCTGTGTGGTTTTCAAACAGACCACAGTACAGTGGACATGATCTTTTCACTGAGGCAGCTCCAAGAGAAATGTGTTGAGCAGCAGAGAAGTCTCTATATCACATTTGTTGATCTAAGCAAAGCGTTTGACACTGTTGGTAGAGATGGCCTGTGGAAGCTCCTACCAAAATTCGGTTGCCCCCCACGCCGAACCAACATCATCCGTCAGTTCCACGAAGGCAAAGAAGGCCACATCAACATGTGTGGTGAGTTGTCAGACCCATTTCCCATCAGCAGCAGCATAAAACAGGGTTGTGTTCTGCCTCCTACTCTGTTTGGACTATTCTTCGCTGCTGTTCTTCAGGATGCCACATCAGACCTGAAGTCAGGGGTCTTCCTACAAACGAGGGCTGATGGCGGGCTCCTCAACCTCGCAAGATTGAGAACAAAAACAGAAATCAGGGACGTTGTGCACATGAGCTACAGTTTGCTGATGACTGTGCACTGGTTGCCCACCCTCTCGAAGACTTACAGGAGATCACCCGTCGTTTTGCCAGTGCATCCAAAAGCTTCGGACTGACAATCAGCCTGAAAAATAGAGAAGTTTTGTACCAACAGGCTCCTGTCTCAGGCTACGAAGAACCAACTGTCCTCATTGATGTCATTCGTCTCAATGCTGTCAACAAGTTTTGCTACCTGGGCAGCATAATAACATCCTCAGCTTCTCTGGATGTAGAGATTGAGTCAAGAATCAGAAAAGCCTGCGTTGCCTTTGGTCAGCTGAAATATAGAGTTTGGTCACAAAACATCAGGTTAGCCACCAAGTGCAAGGTATACAGGGCTGTTGTCATATCAACCTTGTTATACGGATGTGAGACATGGTGCCCATATCAGAGACACTTACACCAGCTTGACCAACTACAACAGTGTCACCTACATTCTCCAATGAAGATCACCAGGCGAGACAAGGTCTCCAATACCGAGCTCCTCTCTCGAGCCGGAATGCCAGCAGTTTGAACCGTGATGATGTCAGCCCAACTGCGCTGGGCAGGACATGTTGTCAGAATGCCTGATGGAAGACTGCTCAAGGACATCTTGTACGGCCAGCTGTCCAGTGGTACCCGAAAATGAGGAGGCCAGCGACTATGGTACAGGAGCCTCAAGAAAGCTGACATTGCCCCATCAACATGGGAGGATCTGGCTGAAGATCACTCACAGTGGAGGGACACCATCAGAAGAGGTGTGGACACTGCTGAGAACAAGCTCAACGAGGCAACAGAGGAAAGGCACAGGAAGTGCCACAACAGAGCTCCTGCCCCTGCTGCCCCTCCAGGCCTCACCTGCCAAGTATGTGGCAAGCAGTGCCCGTCAAGGATCGGCCTGTACAGCCACTCCAGGACGCACATATCAAACCCCACTAGCTGACTGAAAGGAACCATCATCATCCCATCGGATGGATAGCCAGAGAGAGAGAGATACAGCGTGGAACAGACCCTACTTGTCCTTCCAGAAATCCCCCTAGTTATTCCCTCGCCTTATCACAAGACAATTTACAATGCCCAATTAACCTACCAACCGGTACAGTTTTGGAATTTCGGAGGAAACCAGAGAACCTGGAGGAAACCCACATGGTCACAGGGAGAACGTACAAACTCTTTACAGGCAGTGGTGGGAATTGAACCCGGGTCACTGGTACTGTAAAGCATTGTGTTAACCACTACACTACCATGCAGCCCCCTGGTATGAGCCTGTTCCACACTGGGAAAAGTCTGTTACTGTCCACTTTATCTGTGCTTTTACCATCTTGTAGACCTCTATCAAATCTCCTCTCACTCACTTAATTATCCTAAGACATTAATCCCAGCAGCATCCTGGTAAATCTCCTCTGCACACTCTCTAAAGCTTCCACATCCTTCGTATACTGATGTGACCACAGCACACATACCCTGCCACCCATGGAGACCAGGTGAAGATTGTAAAGGGAGATGGAAGGGAGTGGGGAAGACTGAAAGAGAATGGAGGGGTAGAAGAGGAAAGACTGGGATGGAGGGAACTGGTAAAGCGGACAGGAATGAGAGTGGAGAGGAGGTGACAGACGAAGTGGAAGTGGAGGGAGACCGGAAGTTGGGATGGAAGATGGATCTGGTGTGCAGGATAAAGATAGTGGACTGGATGGGAGGAGGGATGCTTAAAGGGAGCTTCCTTGCAGAGGAGGGGGTAGGAGGTTTCTGGAAGTTTCCCTCAAAGACACACACTCCCCTGACTTGGAAATACATTGCTGTTCCTTCACTGTCACTGGGTCAAACCGTGAAACTCCCGAACATCATTGTGAGTGTCCCAACACATCAAGGACTGCAGCAGTTCAAGAAGTCAGCTCACCACCATCACCACCTTCTCAAGGGAACCTCTGGTGGGGCAGTTAAACACTGGCTCAGTCTCTGAAACTCTCACCCTTCTGATGAATCAAAAAAACAAAATCATTGGTGCCCAGGGTTGCTGAGGATGGAAGTGCAGATGGGGGTTGTGGTTGGCAGAGAAAGAGGATGGGGAACGTGAGCTGTACATTAACACTGAACATCGTTCTGTCCCTCAGTCACAGACTCCACACTCGGTGATCCGTGTGTAACCCACACCGTCCTGGATCAGCCCTGGAGGAGCACGAATTGTTCCCACACTGTGTGTACCGGTGGACAATGGATGAGTGATGGAAATCTTGAAGTGGGATGGTACAGATTTAACAGGTAAAGTGAGGAGATAATCACTGAGAAACTGGGCACAGAAGGGAAATGTAAACAGGGGAACAAGGGGTGTGTGAATGGGAAATGCAGGGAGACCGGGATCATCAGTGACTACACTGAGATGGGGAGTAAATACAGGGAGAGGGGAGATCCCACATTCTCAGGGTAGAGACAAGGGGGAGGTACAACAGCGAGGGAATTCCCAGGATTGGGGTGTTACTGACCAGAGACAGGGTACGAACAGGGTGAGTGTAATTTTCCATGTCTCTCTGAGTGAATAAACTCCCTCAGATCAGGGACTGACTCTCTGATTGTTGTTTCAGTTCTGGAGGATGGAAGATTCCCGAGACGGTTGTTCCACAGGGTCACTGTTCCGGGGAGACCCCAGGCTGGTTAAATGGTAGGGTCAGAGTTTACATCACTGGGGCTCGGTTATTTTTGGAGAGGGTCAGACTGATAACCCAGATCCCTTCAGATATGAACACAGAACTCAGACTCCCTGAGAGGGCTTCCCACAGTTACCCAGACCACACTCTGGACCTGGATCTTCATGGAGTCAGTGGAGGAGTCCAGCTTCCTGGAGTTTCCCAGGAGTTGGACTGTGGTTCCATGGATTCAGAGCTGGTGAATTCTCTGAATGTCGGTGAAATTTTTACAGTGGCTGAGTCTGGGCTTTGTTGCTAAACCTGAGGTTGGGAACGTCAGGGGTGGGGCTTCACCAGATGTCAGTCACATCAGGGGTGGGACAGCAGCATCTACCAGCCACAGCTGGATCTGCATCTCTTCAGAGGACCTGAGCATGGACACAGAACCCCATCTCCCTGAGAGGTCTCCCCACAGTCACTCAGACCGCTCTACGGTCCTGTATCGTCATGGAGTCCGGTGGAGGAGTGCCAGCTTCCTGGAGTTGGGTTACAGAACTGATCTGCCCACTGACCACATTCTGGATACGACCCGGAGGAGTTTCAACGGCCTCAGACTCATTTCAGTGGTGGGGCAATCTCCAGGGAGTTGGGGGAGTCTGCAGACATCATCGTTCACCAATTAGTGGGATAAATTAATGGTTGCCATGGTAACGTACTGGTTAGCGCGCCACTATTGCAGCTCGGGTGTCGGAGTTCAGAGTTTAGTTCCAGCGTCATCTGTAAGGAGTCTCTGTCCGTCCACCCCATGGAATGCATGGGTTTTCCCCAGGTTCTCCGGTTTCCTCCCACAGTCCAAAGTCACAACAGGTAGGCTAATTGGTCTTTGTAAATTGCCCCATGATGAGGATTGGGTTAATCAGGGATATCGAGGGCTACTGGGGTGGTGTGGCTCGAAGGGTGGGAAGCCCCTACTTAACGCTTTATCCCAAATAGATGAATAAATTAATGGAATTTACTAAACATTCAGTTCAATTGTGGGAAAAGGTTGGGAAATAGGAATAATACTGGAAACTACAGACCAGTGTGTCTCAGGTCAGTGACGGTGAAACTACAGACCAGTGTGTCTCAGGTCAGTGACGGTGAAACTACAGACCAGTGTGTCTCAGGTCAGTGACGGTGAAACTACAGACCAGTGTGTCTCAGGTCAGTGACGGTGAAACTACAGACCAGTGTGTCTCAGGTCAGTGACGGTGAAACTACAGACCAGTGTGTCTCGGGTCAGTGACGGTGAAACTACAGACCAGTGTGTCTCAGGTCAGTGATGAGGAAACTACAGACCAGTGTGTCTCAGGTCAGTGATGGTGAAACTACAGACCAGTGTGTCTCAGGTCAGTGACGGCCGGTGTGTCTCAGGTCAGTGATGAGGAAACTAGAGACCAGTGTGTCTCAGGTCAGTGACGGTGAAACTACAGACCAGTGTGTCTCAGGTCAGTGACGGTGAAACTACAGACCAGTGTGTCTCAGGTCAGTGATGGTGAAACTACAGACCAGTGTGTCTCAGGTCAGTGACGGTGAAACTACAGACCAGTGTGTCTCAGGTCCGTGACGGTGAAACTACTGACCAGTGTGTCTCAGGTCAGTGACGGTGAAACTACAGACCAGTGTGTCTCAGGTCCGTGACGGTGAAACTACTGACCAGTGTGTCTCAGGTCAGTGACAGTGAAACTACAGACCAGTGTGTCTCAGGTCAGTGACGGTGAAACTACAGACCAGTGTATCTCAGGTCAGTGACGGGGAACCTACAGACCAGTGTGTCTCAGGTCCGTGACGGTGAAACTACAGACCAGTGTGTCTCGGGTCAGTGACGGTGAAACTACAGACCAGTGTGTCTCAGGTCAGTGATGAGGAAACTACAGACCAGTGTGTCTCAGGTCAGTGATGGTGAAACTACAGACCAGTGTGTCTCAGGTCAGTGACGGCCGGTGTGTCTCAGGTCAGTGATGAGGAAACTAGAGACCAGTGTGTCTCAGGTCAGTGACGGTGAAACTACAGACCAGTGTGTCTCAGGTCAGTGATGAGGAAACTACAGACCAGTGTGTCTCAGGTCAGTGATGGTGAAACTACAGACCAGTGTGTCTCAGGTCAGTGACGGTGAAACTACAGACCAGTGTGTCTCAGGTCCGTGACGGTGAAACTACTGACCAGTGTGTCTCAGGTCAGTGACGGTGAAACTACAGACCAGTGTGTCTCAGGTCCGTGACGGTGAAACTACTGACCAGTGTGTCTCAGGTCAGTGACAGTGAAACTACAGACCAGTGTGTCTCAGGTCAGTGACGGTGAAACTACAGACCAGTGTATCTCAGGTCAGTGACGGTGAAACTACAGACCAGTGTGTCTCAGATCAGTGACGGTGAAACTACAGACCAGTGTGTCTCAGGTCAGTGATGGTGAAACTACAGACCAGTGTGTCTCAGGTCAGTGACGGTGAAACTACAGACCAGTGTGTCTCAGGTCAGTGATGAGGAAACTACAGACCGGTGTGTCTCAGGTCAGTGACGGTGAAACTACAGACCGGTGTGTCTCAGGTCAGTGACGGTGAAACTACAGACCAGTGTGTCTCAGGTCAGTGACGGTGAAACTACAGACCAGTGTGTCTCAGGTCAGTGAGGGTGAAACTACAGACCAGTGTGTCTCAGGTCCGTGACGGTGAAACTACAGACCAGTGTGTCTCAGGTCAGTGATGGTGAAACTACAGACCAGTGTGTCTCAGGTCAGTGACGGGGAACCTACAGACCAGTGTGTCTCAGGTCCGTGACGGTGAAACTACAGACCAGTGTGTCTCAGGTCAGTGACGGTGAAACTACAGACCAGTGTGTCTCAGGTCAGTGACGGTGAAACTACAGACCAGTGTGTCTCAGGTCAGTGACGGTGAAACTACAGACCAGTGTGTCTCAGGTCAGTGATGAGGAAACTACAGACCGGTGTGTCTCAGGTCAGTGACGGTGAAACTACAGACCGGTGTGTCTCAGATCAGTGACGGTGAAACTACAGACCAGTGTGTCTCAGGTCAGTGACGGTGAAACTACAGACCAGTGTGTCTCAGGTCAGTGAGGGTGAAACTACAGACCAGTGTGTCTCAGGTCAGTGACGGTGAAACTACAGACCAGTGTGTCTCAGGTCAGTGATGGTGAAACTACAGACCAGTGTGTCTCAGGTCAGTGACGGTGAACCTACAGACCAGTGTGTCTCAGGTCAGTGACGGTGAAACTACAGACCAGTGTGTCTCAGGTCAGTGACGGTGAAACTACAGACCAGTGTGTCTCAGGTCAGTGACGGTGAAACTACAGACCAGTGTGTCTCAGGTCAGTGACGGTGAAACTACAGACCAGTGTGTCTCAGGTCAGTGACGGTGAAACTACAGACCAGTGTGTCTCAGGTCAGTGACGAGGAAACTACAGACCAGTGTATCTCAGGTCAGTGACGGTGAAACTACAGACCAGTGTGTCTCAGGTCAGTGATGGTGAAACTATAGACCAGTGTGTCTCAGGTCAGTGACGGTGAAACTACAGACCAGTGTGTCTCAGGTCAGTGGCGGTGAAACTACAGACCAGTGTGTCGCAGGTCAGTGATGGTGAAACTACAGACCAGTGTATCTCAGGTCAGTGACGGTGAAACTACAGACCAGTGTGTCTCAGGTCAGTGATGGTGAAACTACAGACCAGTGTGTCTCAGGTCAGTGATGAGGAAACTACAGACCAGTGTGTCTCAGGTCAGTGACGGTGAAACTACAGACCAGTGTGTCTCAGGTCAGTGATGGTGAAACTACAGACCAGTGTGTCTCAGGTCAGTGATGGTGAAACTACAGACCAGTGTGTCTCAGGTCCGTGACGGTGAAACTACTGACCAGTGTGTCTCAGGTCAGTGACAGTGAAACTACAGACCAGTGTGTCTCAGGTCAGTGACGGTGAAACTACAGACCAGTGTATCTCAGGTCAGTGACGGTGAAACTACAGACCAGTGTGTCTCAGATCAGTGACGGTGAAACTACAGACCAGTGTGTCTCAGGTCAGTGACGGTGAAACTACAGACCAGTGTGTCTCAGGTCCGTGACGGTGAAACTACAGACCAGTGTGTCTCAGGTCAGTGATGGTGAAACTACAGACCAGTGTGTCTCAGGTCAGTGACGGGGAACCTACAGACCAGTGTGTCTCAGGTCCGTGACGGTGAAACTACAGACCAGTGTGTCTCAGGTCAGTGACGGTGAAACTACAGACCAGTGTGTCTCAGGTCAGTGACGGTGAAACTACAGACCAGTGTGTCTCAGGTCAGTGACGGTGAAACTACAGACCAGTGTGTCTCAGGTCAGTGACGGTGAAACTACAGACCAGTGTGTCTCAGGTCAGTGACGGTGAAACTACAGACCAGTGTGTCTCAGGTCAGTGACGAGGAAACTACAGACCAGTGTATCTCAGGTCAGTGACGGTGAAACTACAGACCAGTGTGTCTCAGGTCAGTGATGGTGAAACTACAGACCAGTGTGTCTCAGGTCAGTGACGGTGAAACTACAGACCAGTGTGTCTCAGGTCAGTGGCGGTGAAACTACAGACCAGTGTGTCGCAGGTCAGTGATGGTGAAACTACAGACCAGTGTATCTCAGGTCAGTGACGGTGAAACTACAGACCAGTGTGTCTCAGGTCAGTGATGGTGAAACTACAGACCAGTGTGTCTCAGGTCAGTGATGAGGAAACTACAGACCAGTGTGTCTCAGGTCAGTGACGGTGAAACTACAGACCAGTGTGTCTCAGGTCAGTGATGGTGAAACTACAGACCAGTGTGTCTCAGGTCAGTGATGGTGAAACTACAGACCAGTGTGTCTCAGGTCCGTGATGGTGAAACTACTGACCAGTGTGTCTCAGGTCAGTGACAGTGAAACTACAGACCAGTGTGTCTCAGGTCAGTGACGGTGAATCTACAGACCAGTGTATCTCAGGTCAGTGACAGTGAAACTACAGACCAGTGTGTCTCAGATCAGTGACGGTGAAACTACAGACCAGTGTGTCTCAGGTCAGTGATGGTGAAACTACAGACCAGTGTGTCTCAGGTCAGTGACGGTGAAACTACAGACCAGTGTGTCTCAGGTCAGTGATGAGGAAACTACAGACCGGTGTGTCTCAGGTCAGTGACGGTGAAACTACAGACCGGTGTGTCTCAGGTCAGTGACGGTGAAACTACAGACCAGTGTGTCTCAGGTCAGTGACGGTGAAACTACAGACCAGTGTGTCTCAGGTCAGTGAGGGTGAAACTACAGACCAGTGTGTCTCAGGTCCGTGACGGTGAAACTACAGACCAGTGTGTCTCAGGTCAGTGATGGTGAAACTACAGACCAGTGTGTCTCAGGTCAGTGACGGGGAACCTACAGACCAGTGTGTCTCAGGTCCGTGACGGTGAAACTACAGACCAGTGTGTCTCAGGTCAGTGACGGTGAAACTACAGACCAGTGTGTCTCAGGTCAGTGACGGTGAAACTACAGACCAGTGTGTCTCAGGTCAGTGACGGTGAAACTACAGACCAGTGTGTCTCAGGTCAGTGATGAGGAAACTACAGACCGGTGTGTCTCAGGTCAGTGACGGTGAAACTACAGACCGGTGTGTCTCAGGTCAGTGACGGTGAAACTACAGACCAGTGTGTCTCAGGTCAGTGACGGTGAAACTACAGACCAGTGTGTCTCAGGTCAGTGAGGGTGAAACTACAGACCAGTGTGTCTCAGGTCAGTGAGGGTGAAACTACAGACCAGTGTGTCTCAGGTCCGTGACGGTGAAACTACAGACCAGTGTGTCTCAGGTCAGTGATGGTGAAACTACAGACCAGTGTGTCTCAGGTCAGTGACGGGGAACCTACAGACCAGTGTGTCTCAGGTCCGTGACGGTGAAACTACAGACCAGTGTGTCTCAGGTCAGTGACGGTGAAACTACAGACCAGTGTGTCTCAGGTCAGTGACGGTGAAACTACAGACCAATGTGTCTCAGGTCAGTGACGGTGAAACTACAGACCAGTGTGTCTCAGGTCAGTGATGAGGAAACTACAGACCGGTGTGTCTCAGGTCAGTGACGGTGAAACTACAGACCGGTGTGTCTCAGGTCAGTGACGGTGAAACTACAGACCAGTGTGTCTCAGGTCAGTGACGGTGAAACTACAGACCAGTGTGTCTCAGGTCAGTGAGGGTGAAACTACAGACCAGTGTGTCTCAGGTCAGTGACGGTGAAACTACAGACCAGTGTGTCTCAGGTCAGTGACGGTGAAACTACAGACCAGTGTGTCTCAGGTCAGTGACGGGGAACCTACAGACCAGTGTGTCTCAGGTCCGTGACGGTGAAACTACAGACCAGTGTGTCTCAGGTCAGTGACGGTGAAACTACAGACCAGTGTGTCTCAGGTCAGTGACGGTGAAACTACAGACCAGTGTGTCTCAGGTCAGTGATGAGGAAACTACAGACCAGTGTGTCTCAGGTCAGTGACGGTGAAACTACAGACCAGTGTGTCTCAGGTCAGTGATGGTGAAACTACAGACCAGTGTGTCTCAGGTCAGTGATGGTGAAACTACAGACCAGTGTGTCTCAGGTCAGTGACGGTGAAACTACAGACCAGTGTGTCTCAGGTCAGTGATGGTGAAACTACAGACCAGTGTGTCTCAGGTCAGTGACGGTGAAACTACAGACCAGTGTGTCTCAGGTCAGTGACGGTGAAACTACAGACCAGTGTGTCTCAGGTCAGTGACGGTGAAACTACAGACCAGTGTGTCTCAGGTCAGTGACGAGGAAACTACAGACCAGTGTATCTCAGGTCAGTGACGGTGAAACTACAGACCAGTGTGTCTCAGGTCAGTGACGGTGAAACTACAGACCAGTGTGTCTCAGGTCAGTGACGGTGAAACTACAGACCAGTGTGTCTCAGGTCCGTGACGGTGAAACTACTGACCAGTGTGTCTCAGGTCAGTGACGGTGAAACTACAGACCAGTGTGTCTCAGGTCAGTGACGGTGAAACTACAGACCAGTGTGTCTCAGGTCCGTGACGGTGAAACTACAGACCAGTGTGTCTCAGGTCAGTGACGAGGAAACTACAGACCAGTGTATCTCAGGTCAGTGACGGTGAAACTACAGACCAGTGTATCTCAGGTCAGTGACGGTGAAACTACAGACCAGTGTGTCTCAGGTCAGTGATGGTGAAACTACAGACCAGTGTGTCTCAGGTCAGTGACGGTGAAACTACAGACCAGTGTGTCTCAGGTCAGTGACGGTGAAACTACAGACCAGTGTGTCTCAGGTCAGTGACGGTGACACTACAGACCAGTGTGTCTCAGGTCCGTGACGGTGAAACTACAGACCAGTGTGTCTCAGGTCAGTGACGGTGAAACTACAGACCAGTGTGTCTCAGGTCAGTGACGGTGAAACTACAGACCAGTGTGTCTCAGGTCAGTGACGGTGAAACTACAGACCAGTGTGTCTCAGGTCAGTGACGGTGAAACTACTGACCAGTGTGTCTCAGGTCAGTGACGGGGAACCTACAGACCAGTGTGTCTCAGGTCAGTGACGGTGAAACTACAGACCAGTGTGTCTCAGGTCAGTGACGGTGAAACTACAGACTAGTGTGTCTCCGGTCAGTGACGGTGAAACTACAGACCAGTGTGTCTCAGGTCAGTGACGGTGAAACTACAGACCAGTGTGTCTCAGGTCAGTGACGGTGAAACTACAGACCAGTGTGTCTCAGGTCAGTGACGGTGAAACTACAGACCAGTGTGTCTCAGGTCAGTGACGGTGAAACTACAGACCAGTGTGTCGCAGTTCAGTGATGGGGAAGCTAGTGGAAACGATTCTTTAGGATTCGACATATAATCATTTGGAAGGTCGTGGGTGAATTAGGGAAAGTAAACCTTTCTTTGTGCAGGGTCAATCATGACTTGAATTGTTTGAGGGGTTGGCAAGGTGATTGATGAAGGCAGTGCTGTGGATGTTGTTTTCTTGGATTTTACACCATGAGTTTATGAGACAGAGAAGCAGAATTGGCCATTTGGCCCATTGAGTCTGCTCCGCCATTCCATCATGGCTGATTTACGATCCCTCTCAACCCCATGCTCATGCCTTCGCATGCAACATTTGACAGCCTCATGAATCAAGAACCTATCAACCTCAGCTTTAAATATACCCAATGGTGTGGCCTCCCCAGCTGTCTTTGGCAATGAATTCCACAGAATCACCACTCTCTGGCTAAAGAAATTCTCCCTTATCTCTGTGCTAAAGGGAGGTTTTTGTGTTCTGATGCTGTGCCCTCTGGTCCCAGACTCCCCAGTATAGGAAACATCCTCTCCATGTCCATTGTTCCCAGGCCTTTCAATATTCAACAGGTTTCAATGAGATTCCCCTGGTGTTTGACAAGGTCCCTCATGGGAGGCTCATTCAGAAGATTAAGGTGCTGCTGTGGGGAGGGTGGGGTGGAGAGGGAGAGGGCAGCAGCTCAGTGCTGACTGAGGCCGGACCGGACCGTGGGTTGTGAACCACTGATTTACAGTGGGTCCTGATTCACATTCCCCGCTGTACTGTGGGACCGGGTACATTTTACAGTGTTTATAAACCTCATTCCAGGTCCCCATCCCAACGTGGGAGAGGAGGAGGTGACCAGGACCATCTGCTTCACTATGGGTGAAGACTCTTGTCACTGGAGCCTGGAGATCAGGGTGAAAAACTGCTCCAGTTACTTTGTGTATTGGCTGAAGCCGACACCGGGGCAACGTGCTGTGTACTGTACAGGTAGGTCACTGTTACCCAGTGACACAGCAGTGTGGTAGTTGTGGGTTAATTCTGGGATGTGCTGAGTCACCAACACACACCATGGGCTGAGTTTTCCAGTCGGCTGCCCTGCCCGTGGTCTGTGACCACCTTTCCCGTATCCCCCTTCACACCTGGGTCAGAATGAAACTGCCCAGTCTGACCTGAGACAGAGATCATAGAACACAGAACAGTACAGCACAGCACAGGCCCTTCGGCCCACAATGTTGGGTCAGGCCACCTCTGAGATCAATCTGACCCTTCCCTCCTACATAACCCTCCATGTTTCTGTCATTCACGAACCTATGAGTTTGCTAAATTCCCCTAATGTGTCTGTCTGTACCACCACCCCTCGCAGGGTGTTCCTCACACCCACCACTCTCTGTGTTTTTGATATCCACCCTATACTTTCCTCCAGTCACATTAAAATTACACCCCCTGGTATTATCCACTTCCTCCCTGGGAAAAAGTCTGGCTGTCTACTCGATCTATGCCTCTTACCATCTTGTACACCTCCATCAAGTCACCTTTCATCCTCCTTCAGTCCAAAGAGCAAAACCCTCGCTCACTCAGCCTCCCCTGACAAGACCTGTCTCTAATCCAGACATCGTCCTGGTAAATCAATCAATCAATCTCTCTCTCTCTGTCTCTCTCTCTCTCTCTCTGTCTTTCTCTCTCTCTCTCTCTCTCTGTCTGTCTCTCTCTCTCTCTCTCTCTCTCTCTCTCTCTCTCTCTCTGTCTCTCTCTCTATCTCTGTCTCTCTCTCTCTGTCTCTGTCTCTCTCTCTCTCTCTCTGAATGTCTCTCTCTCTCTCTCTCTCTCTCTGTCTCTGTCTCTGTCTCTCTCTCTCTCTCTCTGAATGTCTCTCTCTCTCTCTCTCTCTCTCTCTCCGTCTCTCTCTCTGTCTCTGTCTCTCTCTCTCTGTCTCTCTCTCTGTCTCTGTCTCTCTCTCTCTGTCTCTGTCTCTCTCTCTCTCTCTCTCTGAATGTCTCTCTCTCTCTCTCTCTCTCTGTCTCTGTCTCTCTCTCTCTGTCTCTCTCTCTCTCTCTCTCTGAATGTCTCTCTCTCTCTCTCTCTCTCTCTCTCTGTCTCTCTGTCTCTCTGTCTCTGTCTCTTTCTTCCACATCCTTCCTACAATGAGATGATCTGAGACTGCCACCCCCCACCCCCGGAAGTGAGAAAGTGGTAGGGAGAGAAAGGGGAGTGGGGAGGAGGAGTGAGGGCAATAGAGGGAGATTGTGGGTGGGGATTGGAGATGGTCTGGGGTATGAGATGGGGACAAGAGGAAGGTGGGATTCTGAGAGGGAGCTGTAGACAGTTGTGGTGGTGGGTGGACAGACGATGGCTGCTGGACAGTCCATAGCTCAGGAATTGGTGGTGGGATCATTGAAGGGAACACTGATCCCTGTGGTCAGTCCCAGAATTTCATCCCAACTCCGAATGACGGGAGTCACCCGTAGTGATGAAGATTTTGAAGGAGACTCAGTGGCAGGAGGGAGGTACGATGTTTTGGTGATTTTCTCTCTCCCACGTCTCTGTTTCTTTATCCCAGACCTGGGGATTTCTCCAAGGGAACAGACCAAAGGGTCATCGACTGGAGGGACCACCCAGGAACTGCCCTCTGTCCCATCAGGAGTCACATCACTGCACTGCTGCTACAAAATGACAAATTTGCAGTGATGTCAATTGGTGATAGTTATTCTGATTGTCAGGATATATAAAAATGTGTAGAAGATTACGAGGGGTACACATAGGGTTGACTCAGAGTCAAAGTAAGATTTATTATCAAATTGCTTATTTGTCACCATATGCTACCTCAAGATTCATTTAATTTCAGTCATTTACAGGAAAATCAATAAATACAGAATTTATGAAAAACTAGACAAAAGAAAGACTGACAAACAATCAGTGTGCACAAGAAGGCAAATTGTGGAAATAAAACATTAAATAATACTGAGATGATGAGTTGTAGATTCCTTGAAAGTGAGTCTGTAGGTTGTGGAATCAGTTCAGAGTTGATGTGAGTGAAGTTTTCCATGCCGGTCAGGAGTCTGATGGTTGTGGGGTGATAAATGTTCCTGAAGCTGGTGGTGTGGGACCTCCTGCTGGAAATATTAGCACTGATCAGGGGTGAATATAACTAGAGGACATGGATTTATGGTCAGTGGTAAGAGATTCAGGATCAGGTTTATTATCACTAACATCTCTTGTGAAATTTGTTGTTTCTTGGCAGCAGTACAGTGTAAGACAAAAAAAAATGTTCCCGTACGTTCCAATCAAACATAAAATAAATAAATAGGGCAAAACGAGGAATAGTGAGGTTGTGTTCATGAGTTCATGGATCATTCAGAAATCTGATGGTGGAGGGGAAGAAACTGTTCCTAAAACGTTGAGTTTGTGCCTTCAGGCTCCTGTATTCCCCTCCCTGATGGTAGTAATGAGAGGACGGTGTGTCCTGGCTGGCGAGAGTCCTTAATGACGGATGCTGCCTTCTTGGGGCATGGTCTTTTCGAGGTGATCCAGCGGGGAGACTGGACATCAGAGGACACTCAGCACGTCCTGATATGGGAGAGGATGTTGGTGATTGAGCTTCAGAGTACACTAGATGTTAGCGATGTGAGTGAGCGACCTGATCTTCGCAGACATCCATGCTGGAGTGGAGGAATACGACCACTGAGGGGAGAGTGATGACTGTAAGGAGAGTTGGATATGGAGATCAGTGAGAGTGACACTCCAACTGGAGAGAAGGAAGGAGAGACTGACAAGAGAGTGATGCAGAAAGAGTGAATGTCGAGAGAGGGAGATGTGATGGGAAGGGTTTGAGAGACAATGGTCGAGGTATTAAAGAGCAAAGGAGAGGGGAGTGTGGAGCCTCCTGTTCCTGCTGTTGAATTCCTTCCTGATCTAATGTGAAACTTGTTCACTACTTTACCCTTCCTTTGTATATCTTATTATTACAAATTCCCAGTCAGACACAACTCAGGAACCCCAGGCATCTGTAACGGGAGATCCTGGTTTGGTTTGACCACCATCCCACCAGGGTCTTCAAGCTTACGTATAGATTCCCGGTCAGACACAACTCCAGAACCCCAGGGACCAGAGGCAGGTGAACTTGGTCTGGGTTTGACCACCACCCTAGCAGGGTCTGCAAATACAGGTGTATGTGGTGGGGGTCATTGAAAGATATAATCTTTCCCTGCTTCTGTCCTCAATATTCATCTGGGCTTTAAATGAGCCTAGTGACTGGTCACAGACATTCACGGGGGAGAGTTGCTGAACAGGGACTGGATGGTTTTGGTATCTCTTCAGATCAGAGACCTCCTTTTTAAATTGTTGTCCCAGTGGCTACCCATTTCAATTCAACTTCCCATTCCCATTCCCATTCCCACGTGTCTGTCCAAGGCCTCATCTACTGATATGAATAGGCGAAGCTCAGTATGGAGGGCAACACCTCATATTCCATCTGGGTAGCCTCCAACCTGACGGCATGAACACTGATTTCTCTAACTTCTGCTAATTTCTAACCCCTTACACTTCTCTCTAATTCCATTCCTACTCTGGCTCCCCTCTTAACCCCTCTGTTCTCCTCAAATGTCTATCCCCTCCCTCTGGTCCCCCTCCTCCATTCCTTTATTCTCTGGTTCACTGTCCTCTCTCTTTGGATTACTCCTTTTCAGCCCTTTACCTCTTCCACATATCACCTCCCAGCTTCTCAAATCACCCCCCCCCCACCCACCCACCTTCCACTCACCTGGCTTCACCTATCACCTGCCAGCTGTACTCCTCCCCACCTCTTTATTCTGGCTTCTTCCCCCTTCCTTCCCAGTGCTGATGAAGGGTCTCAGCCCAAAAAATTCACTGTTTATTCCCCTGCAGAGATGCAGCCTGACCTGCTGAGTTCTTCCAGCATTTTGTGTGTGTTGCTCTGGATTTTCAGACCACTCCCCATCTCATTTACTCTCTCCACTCTGATCTGCTGCTCACCCGTCCCCACCCACCCTGTTTCTCTCCTTGCAGATCTCCAGTCGGACACAACTCAGGAACCCCAGGGGTCTGCGACAGGAGGATCTGGTCCTGGTTTGTCCACCACCCCAGCAGGGTCTGAGAGCTCAGGTATCCATAGTTGGGTTCACCAAAGGGAATGATGCTCCTCGGTTTCAGTCCTGGAAATTCCTCTTCACTCCCACTGAGGGGAGTCACATGGAGTGACTGAGGTTTGAGAGAGCGAATCGGTGAAGAGACACCGAATGGTTTTGGTTTCTCCCCTCTGTCCCGGCCTGATCACCAGGTTTGGTGACTCCTCTCCATCACCCTCCCACGTCTGTGGTCCTTTATTCCGGTTTATTGGAATTCCACAGAGGAACAAGCCAAAGGGTCGTCTACTGGTGAACTCAGCTGGGAACTGCCCCCTGTCCCAGCAGGAGATACATCCTCAGGTACCAAGACCTTGTTTCTGTGGGGAATGGACAACCTCTCTCACTGGATGTCCTTGTAGCTCATGTACATCGTCTCCCCTGTTGGATGTGGTTTCCCCTGAGGTAGGGATCACCGGTGTCAGTGGCTCGTTCCCTGTCTGGACAATTCTCAGTCGTGCATTGAGGTCCCTCTTACGGAGGTGGGGAGGGAATTGTACACTGAGGTGCTGGTGTTGTGGGTGGGCATTTCAACAACAAGCCACTGTGGGTGTTTGTGTGGGCAGCTTGTGGGTGGTCTGACGGTCGGGAACAAGGGTTGAGAGCTGGGCTTTGTGAAGGGGGAGAGTTAAGTGACTGACTGGTCGTGAGGCAGAGGGTTCATCACGAAGGAATGGGGTCTGAAGTTGGAAATGAGTCCCGGAGCCTGAGGTCCCACACCCCCAGGTTCAGGAACACCAACCGTCAGGCTCCTAAACCAGTGTGGGTAACTTTACTCATCTCTTCTCTGAACTGATTGCACAACCGACACGCTCATTTTCATGGACTCCACAACTCATATTCTCAGCATTATCTGTCTATCTTTGTTTTATTTGCACAATTTGTCTTCTGTTGCACTGGTTGTTTGTTTTTATGTCGAGGTTTTCGTACTTTCTGTTGTATTTTTAATTATATCCCGGTGAATGCTGCAAGAAAATGACTCTCTGGGTAGTATATGGTGACATCTGCGTATTCTAATAATAAATTTACTTTCACTTTGACCAGTCAGATCTGATCAACCTCAGCAGGGTTATGGCTGCCAAGTAGAGACATTGTCCCTCTCAATCCCATTCTCCTGCCTTGTCCCTTAATCTTTGATAGCTTTACTAATCAAGAACCTATCAAGCTCCACTTTAAATAGAACCAATGACTTGGCCTCCACAGCCTCCTGTGGCAATAAATTCCATAGGTTCACCACCTTCTGGCTAATGAGATTCCTCCTCGTTTCTGTTCTAAAGGACTGTCCTTCTATTCTGAGGCAGTGTCCTCTCTGTCCAAGACTCCCCCACGATAGGAAACATTGTCTCCACGTCCACTCTGTACCGACCTTTCAATATTTGATAGGTTTTAATGAGATCAACCCTCATTCTCTAAACTCCAGCTGGTACAGACCCAGAGCAATGAAATTCTCCTCATTCTTTAAGCTTTTCATTCCCAGGGGCATTCTCATGAACCTCCTCTGGACCATCTCCAATACCACATCCTTTCTGAGATAAGGGCCCCAAAATTGCCCTTGACCACAAAGCCATCAATTCCACCGTCCATATCATTGACATATAGCGTGAAAAGAAGCCATCAGCCAAATCAAAACCAAAACAATTGCTGCTGCCAGTGACCTTATGGATTTGTTATACTTGTATGACGTGACCTCACTCCAATAATTATTGCTCCAAAAATCGAGGATATGTATTTGATCCTTCATTCGCAATTAGCAAATGTACAGTCTTGAAGCGATGAAACTTAAGCATGCCCAAGTGTAAGCTCAGTGTAATTGAGCATTATTGAGCGATCAGCAAAAGATACAACATTCACCACTCCCCATCTGCGACAAACTACAATGAGCAAAACATGAAGACGGAACTTATTCCCTTTGCTTTTACCCCGTCCCCACTCATGTGACTAGTTACCATAATAAGCATAATAAACACACAACACAGAATACAATGCAGATAGAGAACCGGGTACATGGCTCACACAGAAGCCGTCCCAATATCGAACCCTATAGAACACCAGCAGCCAACCAGAAAAGGCCTTTATCCCAATCTTTGGCTCCTGTCAGTCAGTCCAACTTCTAAGTACAGTATGCTAGTATCTTTCCTGTAATATCATGGGCTCTTATCCCGTTTAGTAGCGTCATGTGCGACAGCTTGTCAAGGCCTTTGGAAAATCCAAGTGTAACCCTTGGGTTCAGCCAGCACGTGTTTGTCTAGGGGAAGACAGCCTCTGGCCCAGCCATCTGAGAAATCTCGCTTGTGTGGATGCTGTGTGATATGTTGCCCGGTTACAAGTCGGAACTGCAAAGTATCAGCCAGTACACCAGATGCAATTAAACGATTGTGCTTTATAAATCCTAATCTGACTATAGGGTTAGTTTAAAAAAAAAGAAAAAAAGGGCCTACTTTAATGAAACAGTCTTATGTGCACGTTGGAGCCCACAGATTCATCCATTCATTCCCCAACGACCTCTTTTGGCATCGCTGACCTTCGAACCCTTGCTCCTCGTCCACTCCATCCTGCGGTCTACCAACTCTCTCCACTCGTGTTTTCTCTCCATCTCTCATTGACAAAAGACCGCAAAATCCCCGTTCCCAGACCCACAAGAAAGAACAACATGCCTCTCATTGGATAGCACACATTTCAAAGCCCCTGTTATCTCTAGTCATATCCCAAACATTGCTGCTACAGAGAAACCATTATCTGAGCAGTGAAATGTAACAGAGAGGCCATTACATTAGCAGTGAAACCTTATAGCACGTCACACAAGTAAACAACATTCACCTATTCTCCTTTGTCTATCCTGCCTGTTATTTCCTCCAAGAATTCCAGTAGATTTGTCAGGCAAGATTTCTCCAGAAGGAAACCATGATGACTTGGGTCTATTTTATCATGTGCCCCCAAGTACCCCAAATCCTCATCCTTAATAATGGACTACAACATCTTCCCAACTGCTGAAGTCAGGCTAAATGGCCTAAAATTTCTGTCTTTTGTCTCCCTCCCTTCTTAAAGGACGGAGTGACACTTACAATTTTCCAGTCCTCCAGGACTCCCGAATCTAGTGTTGTTGAAGGGTCACTACAAATGTCCCCATAATTCTTTCAACTACTCTTTCAGAAATCTGTTCAGGTTCATGGGGTCTTGTGAGGTGGGTTGGTGGCCAGAGCACGAGCACTGAGCCCCTTGGATTTGCTGAGTGAGGGATGTAAGTGGTCACTGAGGGTGTTTGAGTCACCTTCAAGAGGATTAGGATCTGGGTGAGGGAGCGGACAGGATCCTCACTGAGGGTGACGGTGGGGTTGACAACCAGCGGCAGGGTTACGTGGTCAATGGCATGGGGAGTAGAAACGTGGGCTTCAGGGATCACTGACTGGGTCTGGGCTGAAGGAGGTTGGAGGTGAGAAGCAGATCTGGGTTGTTCATCAGCCCAGAGGAGTCTGCAAGCTCAGGAATGGGTGGTGAGGTTCACTGAATAGAACCCTCATCACCATGTTTGGTTGCAGAAATTCACCCCCTCTCTCTGAGGAGAGAGACCTGGAGTCATGGTGGTTTTGGAGGGGAGTCAGTGAAGGGAAACGGACAACGTTGGCTTCTTCACACTTCCAGTCCCATTTTCCTCAGACTCATGTCTTACCTAATGATCTGTTTCAGTGTTTCTACTCTCCTGCTTTTCCATTATTTTATTGCAGATCCTGGGACTTCCACAGGGAAACAGTCTGAAGGGTCATCCACTGGAGACTTTTCCCAGGAAACACTTTCTGTCCCAGCTGGAGACACATCCTCAGGTACCAAGTCTTGTGAAAGTGTGTCACACAGTTATTCTGTATCCTGGAAGCTCTCAAGAGCTGGTTCAAGTTGAAGTTTATTGTGATTCAACCATTCACCTGTATATAACTAAATGACACATCATTCCTGTGTGGCCAAGGTGTGAAACATAGTACTCCAGTGATTTTAATGCCATAATTTTATGGATTGCACTGTGCTGCTACTGCAGAAAAGATCAAATTTCATGACAGATGTGACCAATGGTAAACCTGATTCAGTTATTGATCGCGATTGCGGACTGAGAGTGGGAAGGGGGCGGTGTGTGGAGTATCATGGCTGGGAAAGAGGGGATGGAATCGGAAGCACCAAAGAGGCATTCTGTAATGATCTATAAACCAATTGTTTGGAATCAAATTACCTTGCCTAGTTTATCAAGGCCATTTGTCTTGGCCCACTCCAACCACCTACCCCTCTCCTCCCTAGCACTCCTTGACAGGATGGAGAAGGAAGGTGAAGTTATGGTGGACCCCAGTTGTTGGACAGAGTAATAGAGGAAAGTAGGATGTACTGGGTGAGTAGCAGACGGAGACTGAGGAGACAGTGTGGTGGGGACTGGGATGGAGGGATGGAGTGTCTAGCAGAAGAAAGATGGAGTGAATGGCCAGGGTTGTGTGTGTGGAGTGGGGGAGAATGAAGGGGGAGGGATTTCAGTGTCTTGGATAGGAAGGATGGATGGTTAGGAGAGAGGAATGGGGTGTGAGATTAAAGAAGAGGGTTGACTGAAGAGGAAGGTGTGAATGGCCCGGGGGGACAGCATGGGGTTTGAGGTTTAACCTATTTGATTCTGGTTAATAGTTTCTGCCTGTTTCATTACCTCCCATCTTCCCAGAGGTGTTTCCCCACATCACAGTTCTCTGACTGGTTCATATTCGTACTGAACTCGTGGGAACCCAGGAGGTAATGACTGGAGAACCTGGGCTGGGTTTGTCCACCAACTGAGCTAGTGTCAGTGGAGGAGATCATTGAAAGGAATGTTCCTCTCCCTGTTCAATCTGGGAATAGAAATACATAATTACTTGAAGTTGGCATCACAGGAAGATCGGGTGATGAAGAGAGCGTTTGGCAGTTTGGCCTTCATAAATCAAAGTATTGGGTGGTGATGTTATGGTGAAGTTGTATAAAGCATTGGCAGGGCCTGATTTGGAATATTGTCAACTGCTGGCAGGAAAGACGTCAATAAGATTGGAAAGAGTTCTGAGAAAATATACAAGGATATTGCTGGGACTCGAGGACCTGGGTTTTAGTGAAAGGTTCAGTAGGTTTGGGCTTCATTCCCTGGAGTGAAGGAGAATGAGAGGAGATTAGATGGAGGTATATATAATGATGAGGGTACAGGTAGTGTCAATACAAGCTTTTCCACTGACATCACAGAGGTCATGGGTTAAGGGTGAAAGGTGAAATAGTTAAGGGAGAACCTGAGGATCAACCTGTTCACTCAGAGGGTACTGAGAGTGTGGAATGAGCTGTCAGTGAAGTGGTGGATGTGGGTTTGAATGTAACAATGAAGAGACGTTTGGATCAGTACAAGGATGGGAGTGGTCTCGGGGGCTGTGGTCCAAGTTTGGGTCAATGGGAGTAGGTATAATAGCAGGTTGGCTCAGACTAGACCCGTTGACCTGTAGCTCAACACTCTGTCGGGCCGGGGAATACACGAACAACGGAAACACATTACAGTCCCTCATCCAGAGCACTGATAGTGGGGAAGGAAAAGGGGAGAGTGTGACAGGGAGAAGAGGGGAGAGTGGAGAATCGTGGATGGAAATGGTAAGCAGACTGTAGGGGAGTGAGGATGGTGAGTGCAGAGAGGGGTGAGGGGAGTGAAGAAAGAGGGTGGTAGGAAGGAGGGTTGGATGGAGGGAATGACAGATTGGAGAGGAAATTGGGGCTGCAAAGGGTCCATTGAGTGGAGGGGGTGAGAGGTGGCTGGAGAGGAAGTGACACTGGACGTGTACAGACCCACCGCTGGACAGTGCAGGTCAGGAATCAGTGGTGGGGATCATTGAGGGAAACTCTGATCCCCATGTTGATCCCTGAACTTCGTCCCAACTCCCAATGAAGGGAATGATCAGGTGTGACAGGGAATTGGGAGAGACAGTGGAGAGACCCTGTGTGATGTTAGTTTCTACATGCACCTATTCCTCTGTTCCTCAGACTCATGATGACTTCAGTGTCTCCACTCTCTCACTCTCACTGTTCCTCTATTCTACACACAGGTAGTTCCACAGAGAAACAGACCGATGGATCAGTGTCTGGAGAACACACCCAGAAATCATCCTCTGTCCCAGCAGGAGACACGAGCCCAGGTGTGAATTCTTCTGTCTGTGTGGATTCAATCTCACACTGTAAAATACAGCTTCTGAGGGATCAGTTTATCTGCTGGATGCAGGGGATGGGGTGTGAATGATGGAGTCAGAGGTTCCTCTCTCCTCCCTGTGACAAATTTCAGCACCATCCAGGATCACTACAAGGGAGGGTGTTGCACAATTATAATGTGGGCAGTAATGACCTTGGTCTGAGTCTGGTTCATGGGGCCGGGTGAGGTGGGTTGGTGGCCAGAGCATGAGGACTGAGCCCCTTGGCTTTGCTGAGTGAGGGATGTGAGTGGTCACTGGGGACGTCTGAATCACCTTCAGGAAGGATCAGGATCTGGGTGAGGGACGGACAGGGTCGTCACTGAGGGTGACGGTAGGGTTGACAACCAGCTGCAGGGTTACTTGGCCAGTTTCACGAGGACTAGAAACGTGAGCTTCAGGGATCACTGACTGAGTCTGGGCTTATCAAATGGTAGTATAAGGATGGGATGAATGAGGGATTGGACAATGATCATTGTGTGTTGGGGTGGTGGGAAACACCGAGAGGGCCAAGGCCCCAGTGGCCGGGTGGGAATCACTGGACACCTGGTGAGTCCATGGAGGTTAGTGATATTGGGGAGCACTGTGTCAGTGTTCAGGGGAAGTTTTGAAGAGTTGGGGCATCAGAGTGCATTGTTGGACTTGTCAATGGAGAATGGTGAACGTTTGAAGTAATGTGGTATCTTTCAGTAAAGATTGTCTTCATGATGTGTTGAATAGGGTCTGGATTGTGGTTGGGTTTGGGTTGGCTTTGAGGGGAGGAGGTACTGTGGGTTTTGGAGAGGATGAGGTGGGATGAGTGAGCAGAAGGGGGTGGAGGATGGAGTGGAGAGGTTGAAGGTGAGAAGCAGATGCAGGTTTGACCATCAGCCCAGAGGAGTCTCCAAGCTCGGGAATCGGTGGTGGGGTTCACTGAAGGGAACTCTCATCACCATGTTTGGTTGCAAAAATTTGCCCTGACTCTGAGGAGAGAGACCTGGAGTCATTCTGGTTTAGGAGGGAGAGTCAGTGAAGAGAGACAGATAGCGTTGGTTTCGTCACATTCCAGTCCCATTTTCCCTCAGACTCATGTCTTGCCTAATGATCTGTTTCAGTGTTTCCACTCTCCTGTTTCTCCGTTCCTTTATTCCAGGTCCTGGGACTTCCACAGGGAAACAGTCTGAAGGGTCATCCACTGGAGATTTTCCCCAGAAAACATCTTCTGTCCCAGCTGGAGGGACAACCTCAGGTACCAAGTCTCATGAAAGTGTGTCATTGAATAACTCTGTGACCTGGAAGGTTTCATGAGCCATTTCAAGTTTAAGTTTATTGTCATTCAGTGGTGTGCGTGTATAAAGCAAACTGAATCATCATTCCTGTAGGGCTAAGGTACAAGACAAAGTAATGTAGTAATTTTACATGTTGCCGCAGAAAAAAATCCTGACGTACTGCTAATAAACCTGATGATCTGTGTGGACTGAGAATGGAAAGGGGGCAGGGAGAGGGGAATCATGGTTGGGGCAAGGTGAAGGAAGAAGGGAGGGAGCTGGAAGCATGAGAGACATTCTGTAATCAGTACACCAATTGTTTGTAATCAAATTATTTTACATGCTGCCTCAGGGCTGGATTGACTGCACCCATGCCCCAAACCCCTCCACCCCTAGCTATCCTTCTCTGCCACCTGTCCCACACCCCTCCCATGCCAGTCCACCATTGCCATTCCCCACATCCTTTGCTCCATCCAGATTTACAAACTTGCTCAACAGATGGATGAACTGAAGACATACTTTGCATCAGTCTTCACTGTGGAAGACAATAGCAGTATGCCAGAAGGTGGAGAGTGTCAAGGGGCAGAATTATGTGAAGTTGCCATTACGAGGGAGAATGTTCTTGGGAAACCAAATTAGTAATGACCTTTCAAAAATCAATTGGTTCAGGCATGGTTCTGGAAGAAGGAAAAATTGCCCTCCACTCCACTGTCACTCCACTCTTCAAGAAGGGAGAGAGGCAGAAGAAAGAAAATTATTGGCCAAATGGCCTAATTCTGCTCCTGTATCGTAGTGGTTTTATGGGCATTGGGAAGAGGTGACTGGAAGGGGAGGGCAGAAGAGAGTGTGAACAAGGAAATGGAGGGCAGTGTATCAGGGAGAGGAGGGGATGGAGAATGGTGAGTGGAAGGATTGAAATGGGGAATGTGAATAGAGAAGTGGGCAGGAAGGAGGGCTAATTGGAGGAAGTCAGGCTGGAGGGGAGACTGGCAGGAGAGGGTGTCATAGAGCTGGGGGTGGGGGAAAGATGTGGGTGAAGATGGTGTTGCTGAAGATTCCCAGATCTGCAGCTGGACAATGCAGATCAGGAATCAGTGGTGGGAATCATTGAAGGAAACAGTGTGGAGACATTTTTTTATTGCTGGCCACTGGTGCCTCAAATGTGGTGAATGTTGTTCTGTTGTTTCAGAAGGGCAGCAAGGATGTAACAGGGATTTCTGGCATTCAGGGGATCACTGGCTGATACTGGGCTGATCAAGTGGGAGGAGTTGGGATGGGGTGTCCAAGAGATTGGAGATTGATCATCTTGTGGAGTTTGGAGGAGATGCCTGGAGAAATGTAGCCCAGACGGAGGGTGGGAATACACTGGTCACCTGCTGAATATTGGACATTATATGGACAGGCTATGGTGCATCAGCGTATTGGGTTGTTTTTGAAGTGTTTGGGCATCAGAGGGCATTGGGGGACTTGGTCATCAGAGAATATTGGAGGTTGGATGGGTCTTTGTGGAAAGGTTGTATCATGGGGTGATGAATAGGGTCAGGACTGGGTTGAGTTTGATGGATGTTGACGAGGTAGTGAGCCACTGTGGCTTTCGGACACAGTGAGAGGGATGATTGAGCAGAGAGTGGTGCAGTAACTGTCAAAGGGATGTTCTGGGAGGTCAGAGAGGAAGACTGACAGATAACAGAGGAAGACACTGGTGAGGAATGAGAGAGGAGAGGCAGGAGCTGTGACAGGATGGAGTGGGAAGGTGGAGGGATGGTGGACCCCAGTTGTTGGACAGAGTAACAGTGAAAAGCGGGATGTACTGGGTGAGTCGCAGACAGAGACTGAAGAGACAGTGTGGTGGTGACTGGGGTGACAGAGACGGAATGTCTAACAGGAAAAAGGTGGAGTGATACTGGAAGTGTACAGACCCACAGCTGCACAGTGCAGTTCAGAAATCAGTGGTGGGGATCATTGAAGAAAACCCTGATCCCCTTGTTGATCCCTGAACTTCATCCCAAGTCCCACTGAAGGGAATGATCAGGTGTGACAGGGAATTGGGAGAGACAGTGGAGAGACCCTGTGTGATGTTGGTTTCTACACGCACCTATTCCTCTGTTCCTCTGACTCATGATGATTGCTTCAGTGTCTCCACTCTCTCACTCTCTCTGTTCCTCTATCCTACACACAGGTAGTTCCACAGGGAAACAGACCGATGGATCAGTGTCTGGAGAACACACCCAGAAATCAGGAGGCACAACCTCAGGTATCAAGTCTTGTGAAATAACTGTATCCTGGAAGCTCTTATGAGCCGATTCAAGTTCATTTATTGTAATTCAACTATACACATGTATATAAGTAAATGAAACATCACTCCTGTGGGACCAAGCTGTGAAACACAGTACTTCAGTCATTTCAATGTTGTAATTTTATTAATTATACTGTCCTGCTGCCGCAGATAAAAATGAATTTTGCGACAGATCTGACTGATGATAAACCTGATTCAGTTATCGGTCTCCATTGTGGACAGAAAGTGAGAATTGGGCTGTGAGAGGAGAATCAGGGTTGGAAAAGAGAGAAAGACACAGGAAGCACCAGAGAGACATTCTACAATGATCAATAAACCAAGTGTCTGAAATCAAATTACCTTGCCTGGTGTTTCAGGACAGGGTGTGTCTTCACCTACACCACCACCCCCTTCCCACCTGGCACTCCTTATCTGCCACCTGTCCAACACACTTACGGTTCCCCACCCTCCCCATTCACAACTTCCTTCACTCCCACGTATTTACAAGCTCCCTCCCTGCTCCACATTGACAAATACCGCACTGTGCAAAAGTCTTGTGCACCCCAAGCTATATGCATGTGCCTTAGACTATTGACCAGTACTGTACAGACATGCACAGTGCACATAATTATAACCAGCAAAATAATATTTATCCAAGTCCCTGAGTTTCATGGCCTGAAGATTGATAGGTGTGAGGTGAACGTTTACGTGAGACTCGATAATGTTACTGGCAGGACGAAATTTAGAATAAGCAGCAATATCACAAACAAGAGACAATCTGCAGATGCTGGAAATCCGAGCAGCACAACAAAATGCTGGAGATCTCCACAGATGCTGCCTGGCCTGCTGAGTTCCTCCAGCATTTTGTTTGTTAAACAGCAATATGATTATGTTAAGCACCAGCAGGTAAAGATGAAAAGTGCCAGTGCTGGATGAGAATGTATCTGTGAATTGGGGAGTGAGGGGGTTTGGGGTGACAGGGCATTTAGACAGGGTGTTACATGTGCGCTGGATGAGAATGTGTCTGTGAATTGGGGAGTGAGCGGGTTTGGGGTGACAGGGCATTTAGACAGGGTGTTACATGTTTGCAGGATGAGAATGTATCTGTGAATTGGGGAGTGCGGGGGTTTGGGGTGACAGGGCATTTAGACAGGGTGTTACCTGTGTACAGGATGAAAATGTGTCTGTGAATTGGGGAGTGAGGGGGTTTGGGGTGACAGGGCATTTAGACAGGGTGTTACATGTGTGCTGGATGAGAATGTATCTGTGAATTGGGGAGTGAGGGGGTTTGGGGTGACAGGGCATTAAGACAGGGTGTTACATGTGTGCTGGATGAGAATGCATCTGTGAATTGGGGAGTGAGGGGGTTTGGGGTGACAGGGAATTTAGACAGGGTGTTACATGTGTGCTGGATGAGAATGTATCTGTGAATTGGGGAGTGAGGGGGTTTGGGGTGACAGGGCATTTAGACAGGGTGTTACATGTGTGCTGGATGAGAATGTGTCTGTGAATTGGGGAGTGAGCGGGTTTGGGGTGACAGGGCATTTAGACAGGGTGTTACATGTGTGCTGGATGAGAATGCATCTGTGAATTGGGGAGTGAGGAGGTCTGGGGTGACAGGGCATTTAGACAGGGTGTTACATGTGTGCTGGATGAGAATGTATCTGTGAATTGGGGAGTGAATGGGTTTGGGGTGACAGGGCATTTAGACAGGGTGTTACATGTGTGCTGGATGAGAATGTATCTGTGAATTGGGGAGTGAGGGGGTTTGGGGTGACAGGGCATTTAGACAGAGTATTACATGTGTGCTGGATGAGAATGTGTCTGTGAATTGGGGAGTGAGGGGGTTTGGGGTGACAGGGCATTTAGACAGGGTGTTACATGTTTGCAGGATGAGAATGTATCTGTGAATTGGGGAGTGCGGGGGTTTGGGGTGACAGGGCATTTAGACAGGGTGTTACCTGTGTACAGGATGAAAATGTGTCTGTGAATTGGGGAGTGAGGGGGTTTGGGGTGACAGGGCATTTAGACAGAGTGTTACATGTGTGCTGGATGAGAATGTATCTGTGAATTGGGGAGTGAGGGGGTTTGGGGTGACAGGGCATTAAGACAGGGTGTTACATGTGTGCTGGATGAGAATGCATCTGTGAATTGGGGAGTGAGGGGGTTTGGGGTGACAGGGAATTTAGACAGGGTGTTACATGTGTGCAGGATGAGAATGTATCTGTGAATTGGGGAGTGAGGGGGTTTGGGGTGACAGGACATTTAGACAGGGAGTTACATGTGTGCTGGATGAGAATGCATCTGTGAATTGGGGAGTGAGGGGGTTTGGGGTGACAGGGAATTTAGACAGGGTGTTACATGTGTGCAGGATGAGAATGTATCTGTGAATTGGGGAGTGAGGTGGTTTGGAGTGACAGGGCATTTAGACAGGGAATTACATGTGTGCTGGATGAGAATGCATCTGTGAATTGGGGAGTGATGGGGTTTGGGGTGACAGGGCATTTAGACAGGTTGTTACATGTGTGCAGGATGAGAATGTATCTGTGAATTGGGGAGTGAGGGGGTTTGGGGTGACAGGGCATTTAGACAGGGTGTTACATGTGTGCTGGATGAGAATGTATCTGTGAATTTGGGAGTGAGGGGGTTTGGGGTGACAGGGCATTTAGACAGGGTGTTACCTGTGTACAGGATGAAAATGTGTCTGTGAATTGGGGAGTGAGGGGGTTTGGGGTGACAGGGCATTTAGACAGGGTGTTACATGTGTGCTGGATGAGAATGTATCTGTGAATTGGGGAGTGAGGGGGTTTGGGGTGACAGGGCATTAAGACAGGGTGTTACATGTGTGCTGGATGAGAATGCATCTGTGAATTGGGGAGTGAGGGGGTTTGGGGTGACAGGGAATTTAGACAGGGTGTTACATGTGTGCTGGATGAGAATGTATCTGTGAATTGGGGAGTGAGGGGGTTTGGGGTGACAGGGCATTTAGACAGGGTGTTACATGTGTGCTGGATGAGAATGTGTCTGTGAATTGGGGAGTGAGCGGGTTTGGGGTGACAGGGCATTTAGACAGGGTGTTACATGTGTGCTGGATGAGAATGCATCTGTGAATTGGGGAGTGAGGAGGTCTGGGGTGACAGGGCATTTAGACAGGGTGTTACATGTGTGCTGGATGAGAATGTATCTGTGAATTGGGGAGTGAATGGGTTTGGGGTGACAGGGCATTTAGACAGGGTGTTACATGTGTGCTGGATGAGAATGTATCTGTGAATTGGGGAGTGAGGGGGTTTGGGGTGACAGGGCATTTAGACAGAGTATTACATGTGTGCTGGATGAGAATGTGTCTGTGAATTGGGGAGTGAGGGGGTTTGGGGTGACAGGGCATTTAGACAGGGTGTTACATGTTTGCAGGATGAGAATGTATCTGTGAATTGGGGAGTGCGGGGGTTTGGGGTGACAGGGCATTTAGACAGGGTGTTACCTGTGTACAGGATGAAAATGTGTCTGTGAATTGGGGAGTGAGGGGGTTTGGGGTGACAGGGCATTTAGACAGAGTGTTACATGTGTGCTGGATGAGAATGTATCTGTGAATTGGGGAGTGAGGGGGTTTGGGGTGACAGGGCATTAAGACAGGGTGTTACATGTGTGCTGGATGAGAATGCATCTGTGAATTGGGGAGTGAGGGGGTTTGGGGTGACAGGGAATTTAGACAGGGTGTTACATGTGTGCAGGATGAGAATGTATCTGTGAATTGGGGAGTGAGGGGGTTTGGGGTGACAGGACATTTAGACAGGGAGTTACATGTGTGCTGGATGAGAATGCATCTGTGAATTGGGGAGTGAGGGGGTTTGGGGTGACAGGGAATTTAGACAGGGTGTTACATGTGTGCAGGATGAGAATGTATCTGTGAATTGGGGAGTGAGGTGGTTTGGAGTGACAGGGCATTTAGACAGGGAATTACATGTGTGCTGGATGAGAATGCATCTGTGAATTGGGGAGTGATGGGGTTTGGGGTGACAGGGCATTTAGACAGGTTGTTACATGTGTGCAGGATGAGAATGTATCTGTGAATTGGGGAGTGAGGGGGTTTGGGGTGACAGGGCATTTAGACAGGGTGTTACATGTGTGCTGGATGAGAATGTATCTGTGAATTAGGGAGTGAGGGGGTTTGGGGTGACAGGGCATTTAGACAGGGTGTTACATGTGTGCTGGATGAGAATGTATCTGTGAATTGGGGAGGGTGAGGGGGTGGGGTGCCAGGGCATTTAGACAGGGTGTTACATGTGTGCTGGATGAGAATGTATCTGTGAATTGGGGAGTGATGGGGTTTGGGGTGACAGGGCATTTAGACAGGGTGTTACATGTGTGCAGGATGAGAATGTATCTGTGAATTGGGCAGTGAGGGGGTTTGGGGTGACAGGGCATTTAGACAGGGTGTTACATGTGTGCAGGGTGAGAATGTATCTGTGAATTGGGGAGTGAGGGGGTTTGGGGTGACAGGACATTTAGACAGGGTGGTACATGTGTGCAGGGTGAGAATGTATCTGTGAATTGGGGAGTGAGGGGATTTGGGGTGACAGGGCATTTAGACAGTTGGTACATGTGTGCTGGATGAGAATGTATCTGTGAATTGGGGAGTGAGGGGGTTTGGGGTCACAGGGCATTTAGACAGGGTGTTACATGTGTGCTGGATGAGAATGTATCTGTGAATTGGGGAGTGAGGGGGTTTGGGGTGACAGGGCATTTAGACAGGGTGTTACATGTGTGCTGGATGAGAATGTATCTGTGAATTGGGGAGTGAGGGGGTTTGGGGTGACAGGGCATTTAGACAGGTGGTACATGTGTGCTGGATGGCAGTGGGATGTTAAAAATTCGAACAGCCTGGGGGAAGATGCTGTTTCCCATCCTGATTCACTTGTTAGATGTGTGATACCATGGACGTGAACAACGGGGTCAGTTCAAACCCTGCTTCTGATTAGAGTAGTGATCACGTCCTCAAGAAGTGGTACACTTCCCCTTGTCTGGAGGCTGGTCCAGTAGGTCCGTGTATTTGCAGCCTCATAGCATATGGAGTTGGATAAATCCCCAGGGGCCTGATCGACTGCAGGCTTCGGCTTTGTAGGAGGGTAGAGAAGAAATAATCAGAAGCCCTTGAAGAGGCATTTGCTTCACCATTGGCCTTGGTGACTGGAAGGGAAGGAGGGATAGTTGGGAAAGATGGTGAGGAGGCAGGGGAGGGTAGGAGAGAGCATGAATCCTCTATCTTCCCACTAATTTTTGCTTTGTCGTATGCGCACTCTTTTGCTTTTAGTTTACCTTTGACTTCCCTTGTCAGCCATGGTTGTACTATTTTTGTATTTGAGTGTTTCTGTGTTTTTGGAACACGTCTATCCTGCACCAGAGAAAAGGACCTTGGCGATTGTGGGGATGACTTAGATCGGACTGAAATGCTTGGGTGTATAGACATTAAGAAAGAGGCTGCGCTGGAGCTTTTGAAAGGTATTATGTTAGATAAGTTTCCGGGACTGGATGAGGTGTAGCCCAGGCTACTGTGGCAAGCGAGGGAGGGGATTGCTGAGCCTCTGGTGATGATCTTTGCATCATCAACAGGGATGTGAGAGTTTCCAGAGGATTGGAAGTTTGCAAACGTTATTCCTTTGTTCAAGAAGGCTTTGGGCCTTCATGACCAGACTATGTAACAGTTTCTTCCCCCAAGTCATCAGACTCCTCAATACCCAGAGCCTGGACTGACACCAACCTATTGCCCTCTACTGTGCATATTGTCTTGTTTATTATTTATTGTAATGCCTGCACTGTTTTGTGCACTTTATGCAGTCCTGGATAGGTTTGTATTCTTGTGTAGTTTTTTACGTAGTTCAGTGTAGTTTTTGTATTGTTCATGTAGCACCATGGTCCTGAAAAACGTTGTCTCATTTTTACTGTGTACTGTACCAGCAGTTATGGTCGAAATGACAATAAAAAGTGACTTGACTTGAAAGAAGACGAAAAGAGATAACCCAGGAAATTATGGACCAGTGAGTCTGACTTCAGTGGTGGGCAAGTTGTTGGAGAAGATCCTGAGAGGCAGGATTTATGAGTATTTGGAGAGACATAATCTGATTAGGGATAGTCACATGGCTTTTTCAAGGGCGGGTCATGCCTTACGAACCTGATAGAATTCCTTGAGGATGTAACAAAACACATTGATGAAGGTAGAGCAGTGGATGTAGTGTATATGGATTTCAGTAAGGCATTTGATAGGTACCCATGCGAGGCTCATTCAGAAAGTAAGGAGGCATGGGATCCAAGGAGACCTTGCTTTGTGGATCCAAGTGTTGATCCCTGAACTTCATCCCGACTCCCACTGAAGGGAATGATCAGGTGTGACAGGGAATTGGGAGAGACAGTGGAGAGACCCTGTGTGATGTTAGTTTCTACACACACCTATTCCCCTGTTCCTCTGACTCATGATGATTGCTTCAGTGTCTCTACTCTCTCACTCTCTCTGTTCCTCTATCCTACACACAGGTAGTTCCACAGGGAAACAGACTGATGGATCAGTGTCTGGAGAACACACCCAGAAAACATCCTCTGTCCCAGCAGGAGACTCGAGCCCAGGTGTGAATTCTTCTGTCTGTGTGGATTCAATCTCACACAGTAAAATACAGCTTCTCAGGGATCAGTTTACCTGCTGGATGCAGGGGATGGGGTGTGAATGATGGAGTCAGAGGTTCCTCTCTCCTCCCTGTGACAAATTTCAGCACCATCCAGGATCACTACAAGGGAGGGTGTTGCACAATTATAACGTGGGTTTGGGAGGGAGAGTCAATGAAGGGAGACAGATAATGTTGGTTTCTTCACACTCCCAGTCTCCTTTCCCTCAGACTCGTGTCTTGTCTAATGATCTGTTTCAGTGTTTCCACTCTCCTGTTTCTCCATTCCTTTACTCCAGGTCCTGGGTCTTCCACAGGGAAACAGTCTGAGGGGTCATCCACTGGAGATTTTTCCCAGGAAACTTCTTCAGTCCCAGCTCGAGATACAGCCTCAGTTACCAAGTCTTGTGAAAGTGTGTCATTCCATACCTTTGTAACCCAGAAGCTCTCATGAGCCGATTCAAGTTCAAGTTTATTGTCATTCAAGCATGCACATCTGTACAGTGAAATGAAACATCATTCCTGTGGGGCCAACGTGCAAAACACAGTACTGCGGTAGCTTTAATGATGCAATTTTATGTATTGCAATGTACTGCCGCAAAAAAAAAAGGAAATTTCATGAGCTATGTGAGTGATGGTAAACATGATTCAGTTTACAGTCCCTTTTGCGGACTGGGAGAGGGAGAGGGCAGTGAGAGGGGAATCATGATTGGGGCCAAAGGGAAGGACATGGAACAGAGTAAGAAGCACCAGAGAGATGTTCTCATGGTCAATAAACCAATTGCTTAGAATCGAATGTCCTTGCCTGGTGTTTCAGGGCTGGGTATGTCTTCACCCACACCACCCGCGTCCTCTCTCCACCACATCAGCACTCCTCCTGTGCCACCTGTCCCATACCTCTACCATGGTGCTTCACCCCCACCATCCTTCCCTCCCACAAACTCGCTCTCCCGACCTTGACAAATACAGTACTTTGTAAAAGTCTTCAGCACCCTAGCTATGTATATGTGCCTAATTCTATTGTACAGTCCTCTGTATCTATATACAGAACACATAGTTATGATCCAGAGGTTGACATAAAGTGTGAGGTGCATGTTTATGTAAACACTATATTGTTACTGGCACTATAAAATGAGACCCAGTGGCAATGTAAATCTGTTAAACACCAGTAAGAAAAGATGAGAAGTGACCAATGCAGGATGCGAATGTATCTGTGAATTGGAGAGTGCGGCAGGGCATTTTGAGAGCGGGTACATGTGTGCTGGATGGCAGTGGGGTGTTCTGAAGTCTAACAGCCTGGGGGAAGATGCTGTTTCCCAGCCTGACTGAGTTGTTAGATGTGCGGTACAGTGGACGTGAACGATGGGGTCAGTTCAAACCCTGCTTCTGATTAGAGTAGCATTATGGCGTCAGGAAATTGTGCTCTTTTCCATGGCTGGAGTCTAGCCCAGTAGGTCAGTGTACCTGCAGCCTCATATCCAACTCAATCTGCTATATCCCCAGGGGCCTGATCGAGTGCAGGCCTGGACTCTGTAGGAGACTTGAGAAGAAATAACCAGAAGCCCTTGCGGATACATTTGCTTTTAGCAATTAGCAAACCATCTCCTTAGTATTCAGCTTCCTGAGCACCATCTCGTTAGTATTAGCAATGACACCCACTTCTGCCCCGTGACACACCCCAATTTCTGGTATATGGCTGGTGCCTTGTATCATAAAGGCTGCCACAAGGATGGGAAGCAGCTTCTTACCCCAGGCTGAAAGACACTGACCTCCCTGCCTCCAGCCAGGGAGGGCTTCAGATTTATAGATAATTGGGCAGTTTTTCAGGGTAGGTGGGACCTGTTCTGCTGGGACGGTGTACAGCTGAACTGGAGGGGGACAAATATTCTTGCAGGTAGATTTGCGAGAGAGGCTCTGGTGGATTTAAACTAGATATGAGGGGGGAGGGGAACCAGAGTGTAGGTACAGATGTAGGGAGGAAGGAAGAAAAAGAAAATAGTAAAGTTGTTTGCACCGTTAGTGATAAACAGAGAGTAAAAGGTGGAAAATTTTTAAAATGCATTTATTTTAATTCAAGGAGCATTATAAGAAAGGTGGAGGAGCTTTAAGCATGGATTGATACCTGGAAGTATGATGTGGTAGCTATTACTGAAACATGGTTACAGGAGGGGTGTGATTGGCAACTAAATATTCCTGGATTTAATTGCTTCAAGTGTGATAGAATGGGAGGGACAAGAGGGGGAGGTGTTGCATTGCTTGTCAGAGAAAATATTACAGTGGTTCTCTGGCAGGATAGATTAGAGGGCTCATCTAGGGAAGCTATTTGGGTGGAATTGAGGAATGGGAAAGGTGCAGTAACTCTTATGGGGGTGTATTATAGACTACCAAATGGGGAGCGAGAATTGGAGGAGCAATTTTGTAAGGAGATAGCAGATATTTGCAGTAAGCGCAAGGTTGTGATTGTGGGAGATTTTAATTTTCCACACATAGACCGGGAAGCCCATACTGTAAAAGGGCTGGATGGTTTGGAGTTTGTCAAATGTGTGCAGGATAGTTTTTTGCAGCAATACATAGAGGTACCAGCTAGAGAAGGGGCAGTGTTGGATCTCCTGTTAGGGAATGAGATAGGTTAGGTGACGGAGGTTTGTGTTGGGGAGAACTTCGGGTTCAGTGATCACAATGCTACTAGTTTCAATATAATTATGGAGAAGGATAGGTCTGGACCCAGGGTTGAGATTTTTGAATGGAGAAAGGCTAACTTTGAGGAGATGCAAAAGGATTTAGAAGGAGTGGATTGGGACAATTTGTTTTATGGGAAGAATGTAATAGAGAAATGGAGGTCATTTAAAGGTGAAATTTTGAGAGTACAGAATCTTTATGTTCCTGTTAGGATGACTGGAAAGGTTAAAAGTATGCGAGAGGCGTGGTTTTCAAGGGGTATTGGAAACTTGGTTTGGAAAAAGAGAAATATCTACAGTAAATATAGGCAGCATGGAGAATATGAGGAGCTCGAGGAATATAAAGAATGTAAAAAGAATCTTAAGAAAGAAATTAGAAAAGCTAAAAGAAGATAGGAGGTTGCTTTGGCAAGTAAGGTGAAAATAAATCCCAAGGATTTCTACCATTATATTAACAGCAAAAGAATAGTGAGGAATAAAATTTGTCCCTTAGAGAATTAGAGTGGACAGCTATGTGTGGAGCCAAAAGAGATTGGGGGGATTCTGAACAATTTCTTTTCTTCGGTATTCACTAAGGAGAAGGATATTGAATTGGGTAAGATAAGAGAAACAGGTAGGGAAGTTATGGAAACTATGATGATTGAAGAAGAGGAAGTACTGGAGCTTTTAAGGAATATAAAATGGATTAGTCTCAGGATCCTGACAGGATATTCCCTAGGACCATGAGGGAAGTTAGTGTGGAAATAGCAGGGGCTCTGACAGAAATATTTCAAATGTCATTAGAAATGGGGATGGTGCTGGAGGATTGGCGTATTGCTCATGTTGTTCCATTGTTTAAAAAGGGTTCTAAGATTAAACCTAGCAATTATCGGCCTGTGAGTTTGACGTCAGTGGTGGGTAAATTGATGGAAAGTATTCTTAGGGATGGTATATATAATTATCTGGATAGACAGGGTCTGATTAGAAACAGTCAACATGGATTTGTGCGTGGGAGGTCATGTTTGACAAATCTTATTGAATTTTTTGAAGAGGTTACGAGGAAAGTTGACGAGGGTAAAGCGGTGGATGTTGTCTATATGGACTTCAGTAAGGCCTTTGACAGGGTCCCACACGGAAGGCTGGTGAGGAAATTTCAATCGTTAGGTATTAATATTGTAGTAGTAAAATGGATTCAGCAGTGGCCGGATGGGAGATGCCAGAGGAGTGGTGGTGGGTAACTGTTTGTCAGATTGGAGGGCGGTGACTAGTGGTGTGCCTCTGGGATCTGTACTGGGTCCAATGTTGTTTGTCATATATACATTAATGATCTGGATGATGGGGTGGTAAATTGGATTAGTAAGTATGCAGATGATACTAAGATAGGTGGAGTTGTGGATAATAAAGTAGCTTTTCAAAGCTTGCAGAGAGATTTAGGCCAGTTAGAAGAGTGGGCTGAAAGATGGCAGATGGAGTTTAATACTGATAAATGTGAGGTGTTACGTTTTGGTAGGATTAATCAAAATAGGGCATACATGGTAAATGGTAGAGCATTGAAGAATTCAGTAGAACAGAGTGATCTAGGAATAATAGTGCATAGTTCCCCAAAGGTGGAATCACATGTGGATAGGGTGGTAAAGAAAGCTTTTGGTATGCTGGCCTTTATAAATCAGAGCATTGAGTGTCAGAGTTGGGATGTAATGTTGAAATTGTACAAGGCATTGGCGAGGCCAAATTTGGAGTATTGTGTACAGTTGTGGTCACCAAATTATAGGAAAGATAGCAACAAAATAGAGAGAGTACAGAGAAGATTTACTAGCATGTTACCTGTGTTTCATCACCGAAGTTACAGAGAAAGGTTGAACAAGTTGCGTCTTTATTCTTTGGACCGTAGAAGGTTGAGGGGGGACTTGATAGAGGGATTTAGAATTATGAGGGGGATTGATAGAGTTGTTGTGGATAGGCTTTTTCCATTGAGAGTGGGGGAGATTCAAATGAGAGGCCATGAGTTGAGAGTTAAAGGGCAAAAGTTTGGGGGTAACATGAGCGGGAACTTCTTCACTCAGAGGGTTGTAGCTGTGTGGAATGAGCTTCCAGCAGAAGTGGTTGAGACAGGTTCGATGTTGTCGTTGAAAGTTAAATTGGGCAACTATATGGACAGGAAAGGAATGGGGGGTTATGGGGTGAGTGCAGGTCGGTGGGACTAGGTAAGAGTAAGAGTTTGACACGGCGTAGAAGAGCTGAGACGGCCTGTTTCCGTTCTGTAATTGTTATATGGTTATATGTTGGGAGAGTCTGAGAACACAGGACACAGCCTCAGAATAGAGGGGCATCCTTTTAGTCTAGAGATGAAGAGGACTTTCTTTAGCCGGAGAGTGGTGAATGAGTGGAATTCATTGCCACAGGCAGCAGTGGAGACCAAATCATTGGATATATTTAAGGCAGAAGTTGATAGATTCTTGATCAATGAATCAGGCAGGAAGGAAAACTGGGAGACGGCAGGAGACTAGGACAAGAGGGAAATTGGATCAGCCATGATGAAATGGCAGAGCAAATTTGATGGGCCAGATGACTTATTTCTGCTCCTATGTCGTATGGACTTATGGTCATTGGCCACAGGTGACTGGAAGGGAAGGAGAGATAGTTGGGAGGAAGGTGAGGAGGTCGGAGAGGGCAGGAAAGAGAGGGAATAAGGAAATGGAGGGGAATGTGTCAGGGAGAGGAGGGGAGGGAGAATGGTGAGTGGAGGGATGGAAATGGAGAGAGTGAATGGAGAAGGGCGAAGGATTGAGGGCTGATTGGAGTGGAAAAGTGGACTAGGGTATGAGAGGGTGCCACAGAGTTGGGGAAGGGTTGGGGAAGAGGTGGGTGGAGATGAAGTGATGCTGAAGATTATCAGGTCCACAGCTGGACAGTGAAGATCAGGAATCAGTGTTGGAGATCATTGAAGGAAACACTATGGAGATGATTGTTCATCGCTCGCCACTGGTGCCTGAAATGTGGCGAATGTTGTTCGTTGTTTAAGAAGGGCAGCAAGGACGGGACAGGGATCAGCGGGGTTCAGGGTATCACTGGCTGACACTGGACTGGTCAAATAGGTGGAGATGGGATGGGGTGGCAAAGGGATTGGAGATTGGTCATCATGCGGAGATTGGAGGAGATGCCTGGAGATATGTAGCCCAGGCGGAGGGTGGGAATACACTGGTCACCTGCTGAATATTGGACATTATATGGAGGTTGGGCAGGGCTATGGTGCATCAGGGTATTGAGCGGTTTTTGAAGTGTTGGGGCAGCTGAAGCATTAAGGGACTGGGGCATTGGTGAATATTGAAGGTTTGACAGGTCTTTGTGAAAACGTTGTATCATGGGGTGATGAATAGGGTCAGGAGTAGGTGGAGTGATGGTGGACCCCAGTTGTTGGACAGAGTAATAGAGGAAAGCAGGATGTACGGGGTGGGTCGCAGACAGAGACTGAAGAGAAATTGAAGAGACAGTGTGGTGATGAATCAGTAGGGGTGGGAGAGGGATAGAGTGTCTAACAGGAGAACAATGGAAGGATTGGTGAGAGTTGTGTCTGTGCGGCGGGGAGAATTGAGGGGGGTATTTGAGTGTCTCGGGAGGGATGGATGGGATGTGAGATGACAGAAGAGCATTGACTAAAGAGGGAGGTGTGAATCACACAGGAGGATTGTATAGGGATGGAGGTTTAACCCATTTGATTCTGGTTGATTGTTTCTGCCTGTGTTGTTACTTCCCATCTCCCCAGTGGTGTTCCCCACATTGCAGTTCTCTGACTGGTTCACGTTCGTACTGAACTCATGGCAACGCAGGAAGCAATGACTGGAGAACCTGGGCTGGGTTTGTCCACCAGCTGAGCTGGTGTCAGTGGAGGAGATCATTGAAGGGAATGTTCTTCTCCCTGCTCAATTGAGAAAAGACATTCATAATGAACTGCAATTTTCATCACAGGTAGATAGAGTCGTGGAGAATTTTTGGCAGTTTGGCCTTCATAAATCAAAGTATTGAGTGCAGGAGTTGTGATGTTATGTTGGAGTTGTATAAGATGTTGGTGAGGCTGAGTTTAGAACATTGTGTAAAGTTCGGGTCACCTGTCTGCAAGGAAAGATATCAATAAGATTGGAAAGAGTGCAGAGAAAATTTACAAGGATATTGTCGGGACTTGAGGACCTGTGTTACTGGGAGAGGTCCAATAGACTGGAACCTCATTCCCTGGAGCGAAGGGGAATGAAGGGAGATTGGATGGAGGTATATGAAATGATGAGGGATATTGGTAGTGTAAATACGAGCTGGGTTTTTCCACTGACACTGTCGGCTGCAGAAGTCACGAGTGAAGGGTGAAAGGTGACATAGTTAAGGGTCAAACTGAGGATCAACTTCACTCAGAGGGTACTGAGAGTGTGGAATGAGCTATCAGTGAAGTGGTGGGTGTGGGTTCAAATGTAACAATGAAGAGACGTTTGGATAAGTACAAGGAAGGGAGTGCTATGGAGGGCTATGATCCGTGTGGGTCCGTGGCAGCTCAGCACAGACTAGATGGGCTGATGGGCCTATTTCAGTTCTGTAGTACTCTGTGACCCTGACTGTGCATGCACTTCCCACTGCACCAGTGTGCTTCAGTGCTGCCCATCCCTGGAGGGGCTGGTCCTGAAGCAGGGTTGAGGAATTGCTGCCACACTGAGGACCCTGTAGCTCAGTACACTGTGTCGGGCCGGGGAAGACACGAACAACGGGAACCCATTACAGTCCCTGTGATGTCCACTGCACATCTCCACAGATCTGGGTGTTTAATTTGTGTGTGATCCCAGGGAGGGATGGAGATGAGTGACGGAGGGGTCAGAGGATGAGGGAGAGCGGAAGAGATTAGGGGCAGGGCAGGGGAGGATGGAGGGAAATAGAGAAGAGAAGGGAGAGAAGTGAATTAGGGAGAGTGGAAGGAAGGATAGGGGCAGATAGAGAGAGAGAAGTGGAGGGAAGGAGAGGAGGAAAGGGGTGGATACCTGAGGGGAAGGAGAGCTATGTCTCCACTCTCTCACTCTGTCTGTTCCTCTATTCTACAAACTGGTAGTTCCACAGGGCAACAGATCAGTGTCTGGAGAACACACGGACATTTGTATGAGAAAGTGGTTTGTTAAGGTTAGAGGGATGTGGGCCAAATGCAGAAAATGAGACCTTGGTCAGCATGGACCAACTGTGTCAAAGGACCTGTTTCCACGACATGTTCCTCAAGAATCCATTCTCTGTGAGATCACAAGTCTTCACTCCTCGTTAACACACCACACCCAATACCAGGAGCTCTAATCTCCTGTACCAATGACTGCGTACTGCTCTAATATTACACGTGGATGTAACTGACATCATTTCCCAGTCGATAAAACTGTCCAATGCAGGTAATTGGGAAATCTCACATCCCATGTCTCTGTCTCTCACTCTGGATTCATCCATCTTTCTCTTTCTTTTCTCACTACCACTTTCCACCCCCCCTCACTGTCTGTCTCTCCCTCATTCTCTGCCTCTCTTCACTACCTGTACACACTCTCTCCCTGACCCCACCCCTGCCCTTTTCTCACATTCTCCCTGCCCCTGTCTAAAGGAATATTGACATAGATATTTGATGAGGATGTGGGGTGTGGGGAGGAATCAAGCTGTTAGAAGGTGGGGAGGGGGGAGAAGAGATTGCGTGATCGAAGGGACGGAGATGAGGGAACACATCCTGTGAGCAGCACTTGACCTGACAGTGACACCATGTTGCCACTGGGCTGTTTTGTTCAGGAGAACGCATGTGGATTAAAGTGCAGCTGACATTGAGTGGAGTCATGAGTGAGGATGAAGTGTGGGAAGCCACTCGACAAAAGGTGAGTGAACTCTCTTCCAGTCTCTCATTTCTTAATCGCTCTCTTTTCCCAACTCTCCCCCTCTGTCACACTTCTGACTCCCGACTTGATGGTTCTCTCATCCCGTCACTCCTTCGACGTCTCCTACCTCGGCAATCATTCATCTTTCCTCCTCTCTGGCCACAGATCTGGGAGCTGTTCGGTGATCCGAATCTTCAGATCAAGCTTGTACGGTTCAGGGCAAAGCCTTCAGAGGAGTGAGGGAGCAACCCGTCAACGAGTGAAGGAGTCTGCAGTTCCATCTCCCTGACACTTTACACCCTCTCCCTTACTCCAGCCTGCTTTAGACAAGTATACGGCCCACAGAGGGTTAATCCCAGGAAAGCCCTGAGATGTTGCTGGACTCTGCTGATTCCCCAGTGTGCCGCAGCCTACGAGCTTTTAGTTGGTCAGACTGTGAAGTACAATCCCATTGAGTAGTGACGCCAGAAGCCTGGAACTGAGAGTGAGCAGACAGACCCGGCCTGTTTCAGGAGGAGCAGATCTCCCGAATGATGAGATTCATCACAGAACATCCTGGGTATGGTCCCTGTAAACACCGACACCCCTCACTACAGGACTGGATCAGTGTGAGACACACATCTGAGTTTACAATAAAATGGGAAAATTAGCTTATGCTGGGCTTCATTGCATTAATATATCATCAATAATTTGCTCTTAACTAAATGAACTGAAATTATGTGTGAAATAATGAATTGCTTTTTGATCAAAACACAGAACTGTGAAGGCCTCAGGTCTGTGGATGTAGTGAGGAAGGTCCCTGATCTCCAGAGGTACTGAGGAAAGTCTCCTGTCCACCTTTGCACAGACATCTGTGTACACTCGCAGACCACAGGGCAATCCTGCACATACCCACCCAGTCAGCATAACACCCCGACACATCTCTGTATGACACAGTCCCGATCTCCATCTCGCACTGACACACTCTTTCTCCATCTCTCACTCTGACACATCTCATTCTCCATTCCTCCCTCTGACAGTCTCGTTCTTCATCCCTCTCTCTGACATTCTCATTCTCCATCCCTCTATCTGACACACTCTCATTCTCCATCTCTCCCTCAGACGCACTGTCATTGACCATCTGTTTCCCTCTCCTCTGATACACGCTCATTCTCCATCTCTTACATCGAGCATGTAAAGGCGATCTCTAACCACAGATTCCCACAAACGGAGAGAGCGAGATTGGGACAGGGTCTCGGAGAACAGAGTGCAGAGGTGGTATGATGGGTCAGATGGGAACGAGAGCCTAGTCTGTAAGGGTTTGAAGGCCTGAATACCAAGGGATCTTTGAAATTCCTGAATATTATTTCGTAATAAGCTGATGATTTGCATTGCTATTGCTTGTAGTGCGTGCTTAATAAACATGGAACTGTCTGAACGCAGTTTTGAGAGATGTGTTCCTTTCATATCATCTGTCATTGCGGGTAAATGTGGCGAGCTGAGCACTGGCGCCCTCTGCTGGGGAGAGTGGACAGGGCAGAAACAGTGGGTGCTGAGAGGTCAGGGAGTGTGTGCTTGGGTCATTTGGGTGGGTGGGGCAGGTCCGTCAATGGACTTGGGGGAATTTGCAGCATCTGTCCTGACGGGGTGGGGTGGGGGTGATTTAAGTGATGATGAGGAGGCGGAGAAAGAAACTGACCCTTACTCTCTCAGGTGCCTATTTTGTTCTCCTCCCTCCCTGTAAGCTCATTCTCTCCTTCCCACTTTCCCTCCTCCTCCCCCCCCCCCCCCCCGCAATAGCACCATATCCCTGTACAGGGAAGAGTACATATATGCACAATGTCTGCCTTTGTCCTTTTCTCCCGTTTTCCTTCTCTCCTCCAATGTTCTCTCTACCCTTCCCACTCTCTCATTCTCCCTCACATACTTTCACTCCATCCCTCCCTATCATTTTATCTTTCTCTATCCCATTCTCTTTCAATCTGTCCATTCCATTCTCCTTCATTCCCTCTTTATCCCTTTCATTCCATTTTCTCTCTTTCATTGCATCTCTCTCTCTCCCTCTCTCTCTCCATCCCTCTCTCTCTCCATCCCTCTCTCTCTCCATCCCTCTCTCTCTCTCCATCCCTCTCTCACTCCATCCCTCTCTGAAGACCCGGTCCGATCCCAGTCCCTGGTGCTGTCTCTGTGAAATTTGCATTCTCTCCCCTCCCCCTTCCTCCCTCAGACCAGGTGTGAAGAGAAGAAATTGTCTCTCACCTCCTTGGTAAATGTGTGTTCTTTAGTCTGACCCTGTCCTCTGGAATGAGGCTCTGATTTCCTCCTTCCACTTCACCCTCCCTCGCATTCCACCTCACCATACATTTCTCTCTCTCATTTTCTCAACCCCTCTATCCTTTCTCATAACCCCTTTACTCTCTCATTCACACACCATCTTCCATCCTCCTCATTCCTCTATCTCCACATTATCTTATTCTTCCATCCTTTTTTCTCCAGATCCCATCCTCACTCCCTCTTTCCCTTTCCCATTATCTCACTCCAATTCTCTCTCCAGCTTCTCTCCATCTGTTCACCACTCCATCTCTTCCACCCCTCCACCCCTATTCTTCTCCCGTCCTCTCCACCCCTTCCTCTCTCCACCAGCCATGCTTTCTCCAGGGGAGCCCGCAGTGAGCCTCAGCACCTCCTCCAGTTCGGCACTCCCTCAGCACAGGGGAGGATCCAGTCTTCCCCGCAGGGGTAGGGCCTGGACAGCGCCAGTGATCCTGGATCCTCATCTACTTCCGCTGGGCTTTGATGATCTCCGGGATCTCGGGTTTGAACCCTCTCCGTCCACTCCTCCCACCCAACCTGGAATCCGTCCACATCTGGCATCCCGGCCAATTACTTACACGTGGCCGCTGTCACCGAACATTTGCGGAAGAGAGGAGGGTAATGTCCGGGAACAAGAGAGGAGAGTGTTAATGTACGGGACCAAAGTCAGAGGGTGTTAATCCACCAGGCTGGGAGGGGTGGGTGTAAATTATTCCACACTGAACTATTTACTTGCCTCGTCCCACCGTCCTGAACCCAGACCAGACCTCTCCCATCCGTGTACCTATCCCAATTTCTCTTAAACATTGCAATCGATGCTGAATCCACCACTTCTGTTGGGATCTGGTTTCACTCTCACACCACCCTGAGCAAAGTTCCCTTCATGTTCCCCTTAAACCTTTCACCTTTCATAAACACGAGAAGATGCTGGAAATCCAGAGCAACGCACACAAAATGCTGGAGCAACTCAGCAGGTCAGGCAGCATCTGTGGAAATGAATCGATAGTTGACTGTTCGGGCCATCCCTTCTTCAGGAAGACGGAGGAATCCAGAATATAGAGTTTGTAGACGGTGAAGCCAGGTGGGTGGGAAAGGTCAGGGCTGGAGAAGGAATCTGATGGGACAGGAGAGTGGACAGTCAGAGAAAGGGAAGGGAGGGGGAACCCAAGGAGAAAAGTAACAGGTGAGAAGATGTAACAGGTAAGAGTAGCGAATAAGGGTAGGGCCTGGGGTGGGGTGGGGGGGGGGTGTGGTGTGATTTGTTCACTGGAAGGAGAAATCGATATTCATGCCTTCAGGTTCCAGGCTACCCAGACGGAATATAAGGTGTTGTTCCTCCACCCTGAGGGTGGCCTCATCTTGGCACAAGAGGAGGCCAAGGACTGACACATCAAAATGGAACTGAAATAGGAATTAAATTGTTTGGCCACCGGGAAGTCCTGCTTGTGGCAGACAGTGGGAGGTGCTCGATAAAGTGGCCCCACAGCACAGGCTGGGCCTCACCAATGTAGAGGAGGCCGTACCGGGAACACCGGACACAGTAGACGGCCCAGCAGATACTCAGGTGAAGTGTTGCCTCACCTGGAAGGCCTGCCCGAAGCCCTGAATGGAGGTGAGGGAGGAGGTGTATGGGCAGGTGGAGCACTTAGGCCATTTGCAGGGATAATGAGGGAGGGAGATTAGTGGGGAGGGACGAATGGACAAGGGAATCGTGAAGACAACGATCCTAGTGAAAAGCGGATATGGTGAAGTGGGGAGGTAAAACTGTTCTGAGTTAGGATCCCGTTGGAGATTGCAGACGTTGTAGAGGAGAATGTGTTGGGTGTGGAGACTGATGGGGTGGTAGGTCAGGATCAGAAGAACTCTATCACTATTAAGGTGGCGAGAAGATGGGGTGAGTACAGATGTACGGGAAATGGGGGAGATCCGGGTGAGGGCAGCATCAATAGTGGAGGGAGGGATAACCCCATTCTTTAAAGAAGGAGGACATCTCCGATGTCCTGGAATGGAAAACCACGTCTTGGGAACAGATGCGGTGAAAACAAGGAAATTGAGAAAAGGGAATAGCATTTTACATGGGATAGGATGGGAAGAGGTATTGTTGAGACAACTGTGGGAATCAGTAGGTTTATAAAAGATCTAAGTTGACATTTTGTCTCCAGAGATGGAGACAGAGAGATCAAGAACAGAGAAAGAGGTGTCAGAGATGAACCTGGTGAATTTAAGCTGGAAGTTAGAGGCAAAGTTGATAAAATTGACGCACTCAGCATGGGTGCATGAAGCAACGCCAATGCAGTCGTCAACGTAGCGGTGGAAGAGTGGGGGAGTGTAACCGGGGATGGTTTCAAACATGGATTGTTCTACGTAGCCAGTGAAGACGCAGGCATAGCTGGGGCCGATGCAAGTGCCCATGGCTATGCCTCGAGTTTGGAGAAAGTGGGAAGAGCTGAAGGAAAAATTGTTCACAGGGAGGACTGGTGCTGCCAGACAGAGGAGGGTGGTGGTGGAGGGGAATTACTTGGTTCTTTTCTCGAGGAAACAGAGTTTAGAGGTTTTCTTGATGGGGGATGGAAGTGTTTAGGGACTGAACATCCATGGTGAAGATGAGGCGCTCAGGGCCAGGGAATGAAAGGTACTGAGGGGATCGATTTTACCTTTCACTCTTAACCCATCACCTCTAGTTGTAATCTCACCCAACCTCAGTGGAAAAGTATGTTTGCATCTATACACCTCAATTTTGTACACAGTAGGAGTGGGATCCGTTGCCATTGGAGGCCACAGTGAGCCTCAGCACCACCCCCTCCCCCTCTCGGCACTCTCCGCAAACTTTGATAATCTTCCTCACTGTCCACTGCACTCCTAAACTTGGTGTCATCCGCAAATTCTCTGATCCTGTAAACCACATTATCATGCAGATCATTGACATAGATGACCAACCATGGATCCAGCACTGATCCCCGGCACCCCACTCGTCACAGACCTCCAGTCAGAGAGGCGACCATCTACTGCCACTCTCTGGCATCTCCCACAAAGCCAATGTCTCATCTAATTTACTCCCTAATGTCGAATGTCAAGCAATTGAACCTTTTTGACCAACCTCCCATACCGTACCTTGTCAACTGCCTTGCTGAAGTCCACGTAGACAGCATCTACTGTCTTGTCTTAATCAATTTTCCTGGTAACTTCCTTGAATAACTCTTTCAAACCTACCAAGCACAAAACCATGCTGACTATCCCGAATAAGTCCATGTCTATCCAAATACTCATATATCCGGTAACTTAGAATACTTCCCAATAAACTTCCCACCTCTGATGTCATGTTTACCTGGCTGTAATTTCCACTTTTCGTGGTGAATTTTCTGCTTGGATTCAGAACTGGATTGCCAATTGAAGACCCGGTTGTTCTCGATTTCTAGCTGGAGATCTGTGATTCCTGGTGTTCCACAGGGATCTGTACAAGGAAGGTATGATGCAGATTGATAAAACTCTCGTGAGGCCACGTCTGGAGTATTGTATGCAGTTCTGGGCGCTCATTATTGGGAAGATGTCGAGGCTTTGAGAGAATGCAGAAGAAGTTTACCAGGATGTTACCTGGATTACAGGGAGGGCATGTGATATTACAAGAGGCTGAACAAAATTGGGTTGTTTTCTCTGGAATGAAGAGGCAGAGGGGAGATCTGACAGAGGTTAATAAGTTTTCAGAGGTATAGACAGAGTAGATGGAGAAACCTTTTCCCGAGGGTTGAAACGTCCAACACCAGAGGACATGCATTGAAGGTGAGAAGGGGTCATTTCAAAGGAGAGGTGAGGAGCAGGTTTTTTGCACAGAGAGTGATGGGTGTCTGGGATGTGCTGCCTGGGGTGGTGGGAGAGGCAGAAACATTAGAGACTTTTAAGAGATGTTTAGGAATGTGAATGTGAGGAAAATGGAAGATATGGACATTGTGTAGGCAGAAGGGATCAGTTGGGTTGGCATTTCATTACTAATTTATTCGGTCCAGCATGACATTGAGGGGCCGAAGGGCCTGTTTCTGTGCTGTACTGTTCTATGATTACAGAAATCCCTGACCCTGACACCAGGGAGGTGATGAACCCTGCTGTCAGCTACAGAGTTACTCACTGTTCCTGTCACTGATGATTCCCCACAGTCCCTGCTCGGCATGGACTTTGCCCTCCCCTGCTCAGCATCAGAGACAACCTGAGTACAGGAAGGGAAGAGATGAAATATGAGGGCAGGCTGGCCAATAACATAAAGCAGGATACCAAAAGTTATTTTCAGTTAGATAACGAGTAAAAGGGAGGTGAGAGTTGATACTGGACCACTGGAAAATGATGCTGGTGAGGTAGTAATGGGGGACAAAGAAATGGCAGATGAAATTAATGGGTACTTTGCATCTGTCTTCACTGAGGAAGACACGAGCAGTGTGTCAGTGGCTGTGAGTGTCAAGGGGCAGGAGTAAATGCCATTGCTATTACAAAGGGAAAGTGCGAGGCAAACTCCAAGGTCTTAAGGTGGATAAGTCACCTGGACCAGATGGACTACATCCCAGAGTCCTGAGAGAGGTTTCTGAAGCGAAAACGGATGCATTGGTCATGATCTTTCAATAATCACTTGATTCTAGCATGGTCCAGGAGGACTGGAAGATTGCAAATATCAGTCCACTCTTCAAGAAGGGAGGAAGGCAAAAGAAAAAGGAAATCATAGGCCAGTTAGCCGAACCTCAGTGGGTTGGAAAATGTTGAAGTCTACAATTAAGGACGAGATTTGGCGGTACTTGGAAACTAATGATTAAATAAGTCAAAGTCAGCATGGCTTCTGTTAAGGGAACTCTTGCCTGACAAATCTGTTAGAGTTTCGTGATTTGAAGAGCCTTTGATGGATCTAGGTCTTTATTTACTGGAATTCGGAAGAATGAGGGGTGAACTCGTTGAAACCTATCAAATGGTGAAAGGCCTTGATAAAGTCGATGTCGAGAGGATGTTTCAACTCGAAGGAGCATCTAAGACCAGAGGAGACAGCCTCAGAATAGAGGGGCGTCCTTTTAGAATGCAATTGAGGAAGATTTTCTTTAGCCTGATAGTGGCGGATTTCTATGCCATGGGTAGATATTTATATTCAATGTGGAGGTTAATAGATTCCTGATTGGTCAGGCCATGAAAGGATGCCGGGAGAAGGCAGGATACTGGGGCTGAGAGGGAAAATGTAGCAGCCATGATGAAATGGTGGAACAGATTCGATGGGCCCAATGGCCTAATTCTGCTCCTATATCTTATAATCTTATAGTAATCTACCATTGCCCTCTTCACTATGAGCAAGACTTCGTGCTTTCGTGTCATCCGCAGAAGTACTGATACTGTGACGACAGACCTTGACAAAGATGGTTCGGACCCACATACATCAGGACCGCGTCTCGGTCCTGTATCTGACATCAGGATCGAGCCGCGGTTTGAAACTGGAACGAGAACTGAGCACAAAACCAAACGCTAGATGACATCTCCAATTAAGCTTTTGATTGAGCACTAAGGCCCTGTTCAGGTGCTCTTTAAATACTAAATTTTTTGGTGCCAAAGCACGATTGTAATTACCTGAAACCTTAAAGGGCTGCACCAGCCATTTGTACTGTGGAGAGTTAGCGAGTCTAAACTCCGAAGCCTGGCGCGGTTGGGTGTGTCTCGTAACAGATCCAACCTTCTGCCTTTGCATCCAAATCGCTCACATAAATGACAATTAGCGAGGGTCTTGACACAGATCCCTGCAGAGCCCGTCTAGTGATCGGCCTCTATTCAGAGAAACACACTTCAACCAACACCCTCTGCTTCCTGTCTCTGTCAATATTGAATCCATCTAACTAGCTCTACGTTGATTCTATAAGCTCAATATAATAGTTCCCCCTGCAGAGATCTGATAGAAGTTTGTAAAATAATGACTGGCAGAGATAGGGTCGATGGTCAAAGTTTCTCTCCTCGGGTAGAAATGTCAAATACCAGAGGGCAAAGATTTAAGAGGAGAGTAGGAAATTAAATGGGACATTTTCGAGGCAAGTCCTTTGACAAAGAGAATGACAGCAACCTGCAACACGCTGCCAGGGAGGCGATGGGAACAAATAAAATAGTCATGTTGAAGAAACATTCAGACATCTCCCACTCCCGTCTTTCCTTTGTGCACCCCTTTCTATAGTGAATGAAACATCCGAATCCCTAAATATTGAGCAACCAGTTCTACCCGTGTCTCACCACAGTTCTATGACGGGGGAAGGGAGATGGTGGAGGGAAGTGAGAAGGAGGAGATGGGTCGGTTGGAGGGGTCCTGGAGCCGGGATCGGAGGCGCCGACCTCCTACGGTCACCTTAGCAGAACCCGTTAGGTGGGTTCTGAGGTTCCAGGAGCAGGGGAGTAGTGGAAACCCAACAGCATGGAGCCCGAACCTCATCCCTCTGCAAACCCCTCCACACGGTCCTCTGCCCACTCTCTTCCGCACTAACAAACCCGCTTGTCTCCAACTCTCTCCTGTCAATATCCCCGGAGGCACTGAACACCCTGAACCGCAACCCCATCCCATCACTCTCAGATCATCAGCAATCCACCACAGCCTCACCCTCACAAACCCCAGTCTCCCCAGGGACACCGGTGAGTAGACAGACCCCAACTACCTGAGTGAAACCCCCTCACCTCCTCTCTGCTCTCTCTCCCCACACCCATACAAACCCCAGTCCTCCCAGTGACACAGGTGAGTAGATAGACCCCAACTACCTTAGTGAAACCCCCTCACCTCCTCTCTCCTCTTTCTCCCCACACCCTCACAAACCCCAGTCCTCCCAGTGACACAGGTGAGTAGACAGACCCCAACTACCTGAGTGAAACCCCCTAACCTCCTCTCTGCTCTCTCTCCCCACACCCTCACAAACCCCAGTCCTCCCAGTGACACCGGTGAGTAGACAGACCCCAACTACCTGAGTGAAACCCCCCCCCCCACCTCCTCTCTCTCCCCAAACCCTCACAAACCCCAGTCTCCCCAGGGACACCGGTGAGTAGACAGACCCCAACTACCTGAGTGAAACCCCCTCACCTCCTCTCTGCTCTCTCTCCCCACACCCACAAGGACACGGGTGAGAGTTTCATGCCTGGATTGCATGTGATACCCTTGCATTGAAATAAACACGTTCCAGTACATTAGCCCCACTGTTTGCTCACCTGTCCCCGTTTCTGCTTCCTTTCAGACTGACCACGGCCTTTCCCTCAATCCGTTCTGTCGTTGATCTGCTTCTCTTGTTCCCGCCACCTTCCACGATCACCTCTCACCACCATCACCACCACCTTGCAACCACGAGTCGGGTACGATGTTCTCTAAAGAGGTTGTCTGTCTGTGGCTCCTTCGTTGGCGATCTGGGACCTACAGAACCGGGTCGTTAAGATGGATTCCCTTAATGGAGAAAGCTTGTGCGTGACTTCGCTCAATGTGGGGAGGTTGATGCACGGTCAGTCACCCAGACGGTCCGTGACAGATCGTGGTCGGATCCAGTGGCTCGGAATGCAAGGGGACCGGGGACCCTTCACGGCTGTAGCTTCCTCCGTCTTCACTGCCGTGGTGATGTGTCGTCATCTCTCCCCGCTTCCATCCGCTCGCCCGGTTAGATCCACCCTCCCGGGTAACACCAGCGAGTCTCCCTGCGAGGATATCGGTTCTCTTCGGCTTGGGGACAGCCCGCCCTCCATGTACAGATTCCTCCTTCTCCAGCCCTTTACCTTTCCCACCCACTTGGCTTCACCCATCATCTTCCAGCTAGTCCTCCCTGCCTTCCCCAAACTTTTTATTCCGGCATTTCCCCCCTTCATTCCCTGTCCTAAAGAAGGGTCTCGGCTAGAAACATCGGCTGTTTATTCATTTCCACAGATGATGCCTGACCTGCTGAGTTTCTCCAGCATTTTGTGTGTGTTGCTCTGGATTTCCAGAATCTATAGAGTTTCTTGTGTTTACAATACTACCTGCTTTAGTATCACGTGAAAACTTTTTACCAACCACGCCGTTTACATTCTTCAAATAATAAATAATGAAGAGCAAAGGTCTCAAAGTCCATCCCTATGGTACACAAGTAGTCATGGGCCTCCAGTCCGTGAAAAACACATTCATCCTTGATGCGTCCTAGCATTGAGCCAATTATTCATCCTCCAAGCCATCTCTCCCTGGATCCCATTCGATCCAACCTCCCAGATGAACCTTGTATGTGGGACCTCCTCTGTCGTCATACCCTCTTGATCAAAATAGTCCAATAGCCTTTTTTTTCAGACATGACTTCCCATCCGCAAAACCATCTAATAACATTTTTAAAATCCAAATGCTGGTAGATCCAAGCCCTCAGATACCCCCTCCGGTACCACACTGTAGAAATACAATTAAACATGTTGTTAGCCAGGGCATTACAAGATGAAGCAACAATTTCTGCAAGGGTTTACTCGATTTCTTCCTTACTTTTCCACAAGGTCCGAAGGTAAACTTGCTGTGGCCCTGGGGACTTTATCCACTTCAGGGTAACCAATACCTCTCACGTGGTAACCGGTGAACATCACTGACGGCCCTTGGTGTTGGCACGGTACACAGCAGTTAGTGTAACGCTTTACAGCGCCAGCGACCCGGGTCAGTTCCGCTGTCTGTAGTTTGTACGTTCTCTACGTGGGTTTCCTCAAGATGCCCCAGTTTCCTCCTACATCCCAGAGACGTGCGGGTTAGCAGGGTAACTGGTCACATGGGTGTAATTGGGCTGTTACTGTACTGTATCTTTCAATAAATAAATAAATAAATCAATAGAGATGGAAATGAATCTGACATCAATACGGTGGGAGATGTGGTGAAAGTGAGATTGTGCGTCTCTTGAAAGTAGAATGTTAAATACTTCCGTGTCTTACACAAAACGGCAGTGTAATGTAATATGTCTTCAGGAGTCTGTATGGCATTCAGGACGAAAAGCTAGCTACCTCTCCGTTTGAGTGCACAGAAGAACCAAATGCGCGGTTTATAGCGTCAATACCTCGTTACAACAACAAACACCACAGCAGCAGCGAGAATGCAAAACCGAGCTCGATATTTTCACCTCTAATACCAGCCTCTGCCTCGGGGCGGCGCTGTTGTCCCGCCAGTGCCGATGGAAATGATCTCACGGAATTGTGGGAAGTAAAGTGCCGTAGTTACTGATGAACAGGAGGGGAGGAAAAGTCCCCAAACGCCAGCGGCTTCCAGTGAGACCGTCATTAATTACAGTCACCGAACAAACACACTAATTTAACCGTTTCCAGCCCAGAACGACTATCGCAATATCAGTTGAAACAAACGTGATATTAAACGTACAAATTTCTGAAAGCTCCAGAACGATGTTAGGTGCTGGGAATAGTGAGGGTGGAGCGCCGCGGGTGGAACAGGGGGCAGAGAAGGGTGCCAGGGACGGGTGAGTGTTGCATAGGTGCAGACACACTCAGCACTGAGACACCGGGCAAGGTAATTTTATTGCAAACTGTTATTCATTGATTATCACCGAATGTCTCACTGGTGCTTCCCGTTCCCCTCCCCTCTCCCCTCCCCTTTTCTCAAACATGATTCCTGTCTCCCTGCCCCCTTCCCACTCTCAGTCCACAATAGAGACCCGTATCAGAATCAGGCTTGTCATCACTCACATATATCATGAATTTGCTTTTCGGCGGCAGCAGTACAGTGCAATACATAAAATAACTACAGTACTGTGCAAAAATCTTAGGTTTCCAAGCTATTTATATGTGCCCAAGATTTGTTCACATTACTGTGCAATGAATTTGCTGTGGTGTGGTCGTCAACAAGAAAAACTAGCGATAGAATAACCCAACTTTCAGCAATGATGAAGAATAAAGAATGTTATAAAATAAATTAGTGATTAAAGTACGGATATGCAATAAAGTGCATTTCTACAGTAAATATTATAAAAAACGGTTTAAAATGCTGACGGTGCAGTGACGATGGTAAGGTAATAGGTAGAGGAGGGGGCGTGGAGTTCTAACTAAAATACTTGATCAGATTATCCACGCAGAAACAGGGAGAACGTACAAACTCCTTGTAGGTAGCGGCAAGGAGAGTGGAGAACAGATTAGGGGAGATAGAAACATAGAGACATAGAAAACCTACAGCACAATACAGGCTCTTCGGCCCACAAATTGTGCCGAACATGTCCCTACCTTAGAAATTACTAGGCTTACCCATAGCCCTCTATTTTTCTAAACTCCATGTACCTATCCAAAAGTCTCTTAAAAGACCCTATCGTATCCGCCTCCATTGCCGGCAGCCCATTCCACGCACTCACCACTCTCTGCGTAAAACACTTACCCGTGACATCTCCTCTGTACCTACTCTCAAGCACCTTAACCCCTGTGTCCTCTTGTAGCAACTATTTCAGCCCTGGGAAAAAGCCTCTGACTATCCACATGATCAATGCCTCTCATGATCTTATACACCGCTACTTTTCGTGATTTTTATTAACGACCTGGATGTGGGGGTAGAAGGGTGGGTTGGCAAGTTTGCAGACGACACAAAGGTTGGTGGTGTTGTAGATAGTGTAAAGGTTTGTCGAAGATTGCAGAGAGACATTGATAGGATGCAGAAGTGGGCTGAGAAGTGGCAGATGGAGTTCAACTCGGAGAAGTGTGAAGTGGTACACTTTGGAAGGACAAACTCCAAGGCAAAGTACAAAGTAAATGGCAGGATACTTGGTAGTGTGGAGGATCAGAGGGATCTGGGGGTACATGTCCACAGATCCCTGGAAGTTGCCTCACAGGTGGATAGGGTAGTTAAGAATACTTATGGGGCGTTAGCTTTCATAAGTCGAGGGATAGAGTTTAAGAATCGCGATGTAATAATGCAGCTCTATAAAACTCTGGTTCGGCCACACTTGGAGTATTGTGACCAGTTTTGGTCACCTCACTATAGGAAGGATGTGGAAGCATTGGAAAGGGTACAGAGGAGATTTACCAGGTTGCTGCCTGGTTTAGAGACTATGCGTTATGATCAGAGATTAAGGGAGCTAGGGCTTTACTCTTTGGAGAGAAGGAGGATGAGAGGAGACATGATAGAAGTGTACAAGATATTAAGAGGAATAGATAGAGTGGATAGCCAGCGCCTCTTTCCCAGGGCACCACTGCTCAATACAAGAGGACATGGCTTTAAGGTAAGGGGTGGGAAGTTCAAAGGGGATATTAGAGGAAGGTTTTTTACTCAGAGAGTGGTTGGTGCGTGGAATGCACTGCCTGAGTCAGTGGTGGAGGAAGATACACTAGTGAAGTTTAAGAGACTAGTAGACAGGTATATGGAGGAATTTAAGGTGGGGGCTTATATGGGAGGCAGTGTTTGAGGGTCGGCACAACATTGTGGGCCGAAGGGCCTGGAATGTGCTGTATTATTCTATGTTCTATGTTCTTTCAGGTCACCTTTCATCCTCCGTCGCTCCAAGGAGAAAAGGCCGAGTTCATTCAACCTCTTTTCATAAGGCACGCTCCCCAATCCAGGAAACATCCTTGTAAATCTCCTCTGCGCCCTTTCTATGGTTTCCAGATCTTTCCTATAGTGAGGCGAATTTGACTGCTACTCTTGCCCGTTGGCAACCCTACCTCCCGCCCCCCCCCCCCCCCACCGTGTCGGTCCGGTCCGCAATAATATTGTCAATAATACACTGGTCCGCTGTGCAGAAATGTTGGGGACCCCTGCCATACGCCTTCTTAATCACAGAGTCAACCCGCGCAGTTGCTTTGAGCGTCCTATGGACTCAGACCCCAAGATCCCTCTGATCCTCCACACTGCAAAGAGTCTTATCATTAATACTACAATCTGCCATCGTATTTGACCTACCAAAATGAACCACTTCACACTTATCTGAGTTGAACTCCATCTGCCACTTCTTAGCCCAGTTTTTCATCCTATCAATTTCCCGCAGTAACCTCTGACAGCCCTCCACACTGTCCACAACACCCCCAACCTTTGTGTCCTCAGCAGACTTACTAACCCATCCCCCCACTTCCTCATCCAGGTCATTTATAAAAATCACGAAGAGTAAGGGTCCCAGAACAGATCCCTGAGGCACACCACTGGTCACCGACCTCCATACAGAATATGACCCGTCTACAACTACTCTTTGCCTTCTGTGGGCAAGCCAGTTCTGGATCCACAAAGCAATGTCCCCATGGAGCATATACCTCCTTACTTTCTCAATAAGCCTTGCATGTGGTACCTTATCAAATGCCTTGCTGAAATCCATACACCTACAACTTTATCTTCATCAACGTTTACTCACATCCTTAAAAAATTCAATCAGGCTCGTAAGGCATGACCTGCCCTTGACAAAGCCATGCTAACTATTCCTAATCATATTATACCTCTCCAAATGTTCATAAATCCTGCCTCTTAGGATCTTCTTCATCAACTTACCAGGCACTGAAGTAAGACTCACTGGTTTCCTGGGCTATCTCTACTCCCTTTCTTGAATAAAGGAACAACATCCGCAATCCTCCAATCCTCCGGAACCTCTCCCGACCCCATTGATGATTGAAAGATCATCGCAAGAGGCTCAGCAATCTCCTCCCTCGCCTCCCACAGTAGACTGTAGTAAATCTGATCTGGTCCCGGCGACTTATCCAACTTGATGCTTTCCAAAAGTTCCAGCACATCCTGTTTCTTGATATCTACATCCTCACACTTTTCAGTCTGCTGCAAGTCATCACTATAATCACCAAGATCCTTTTCCATAGTGAATACTGAAGTAAAGTATGTCAGAGATAAGTTTTTCTTTACACAGTGCGGTGGTTTTTTGGAACAGTCTGGTAGAGGCGTGTGTATCTGCGATGTTTAAAAGACACTTAGGTGGACAGAGTAATAGTTACGGGAAAGTAGGTTTACACAGGTGGAGAAAACATGGTGGTCCGAAGGGCCCCTAGTGTGCTGGACAAGTTCTTTGTTCCTTGTTCTACTTTGGTCCTGTCTTCCAAAGTCAGACATAAAATACCTCCCAGTTGTGTTGAGAAAGGAGGTTGAGAAAGTGAAAGACATTAGTTTTATGCTCAGAAACATTGAATGGGCTCGTTGGTCTAGAGGTATGATTCTCGCTTAGGGCCTGAATTTGCGAGTATGCGAGAGGTCCCGGGTTCAAATCCCGGACGAGCCCCTATGAATAACATGTTTTAGGACTTCATTCAGTGAAGCGCAGGAGAATGAGGGTAGATGCTTAATAGTATATGAAATTATGAGGGATGTAGATAAGGTCAATGTCTGCAGAGTTTCCCCCTCAGGTTGGGTGAAATGACAACTGGAATTCACAGGTTCAGTATGAAAAGTTATATATTCAAGGAGAATCTGTGGGGGGATCGTCTTCACTCAGAGGATATCGCTTCAGTGGAACGAGATACAGGTTGAATTGTAACAATTAAGAGAAGTTTGAATGAGAGGGATTTGGAAGGCTATGTTCTTGGAGCGGGTAGACTGACCGAGTCAGAAGGGTGGTATGGACTAGATGGGCCGAAGGGTCTGTTCTGTTCTGTAGTGCTCCTTGACTCTATAATTCCATGAGGGTGTCATGGTCCAGTCCGTGAAGTCCGTATTCCGGTTTATGGTCCGATCCATTGACCCTTGCTCCAGGTTTTCCTGTCTACCCTATTTCTGGTCTCGTTGAGCTCTAATTGAGGCAGCTGATGCTCGTTGGGGCTGACTGCATAAATACCTTCAGAGACCAGGACGTGGCTACTGGATTGTTCTTGTCCTTACTCCTTGTATCCCTTCCACTGCCTTCTGTTTCCTGGCCTGAAGCCTTGCCTTGTCTTGCTGGTAACTCTCGCCTCGTCTCGCCTGCAGTCTTGTCCTGGAGCCATACTGTACCTAGCTCCCTTCCTGTCCCTTGCCTCCGTCAGGTAAGCCAGGCCCTCTTGTCGTTACCTGCGGTTGGTTCTGTCCCTTCCTGACCCTTGCCTCCATCAGGTAATCCAGGCCCTCTTGTCGTTACCTGCGGTTGGTTCTGTCCCTTCCTGTTCCATGCCTCCGGCGGGTGGTGATCCACGCCCTGCTCAGGAGAACGGCGCCCTGCCCAGCAGGAGCCTCCAGCCTCCAGCCTCCTGCCAAGCCTTGCCTCAAGTCTCCGGCCTCCTGCCAAGCCTCGCCTCAAGTCTCTGGCCTCCAGCCTCCTGTCAAGCCTCGCCTGAAGTCTCTATCCTCTAGCCTCAAACCTGAAGACCCCAGCCTTCTGCCTCCTGCCAAACCTTGTCTCTAGCCTCTATTCTCAAGCCTGAAGACTCCAGCCTCCTGCATCCTGCCAAGCCTCGCCTCAAGTCTCTAGCCTCTAGTCTCAAGCCTGAAGACTCCAGCCTCGTCCTGCCTGCCTGCCAAGCCTCGTCCTTGTCTAGTTCTGGGGTCCGAGCCAGAGGCAAGACCCAGGTACTGCGTCCTTGTCCAGTCTCCGGCTCGGAGTCCAAGCCGGGCTCCTAGCTCTCTTGTCCAGTCCTGTTCCTGGTTCCCGGTTTTCCTGTCCATGTCCTTGCCCTCGCCCTGTGTCCTAGTCCTGTCCCTAGTACTTCAGTGTCTGTGTCTTGCACTTGGGTCCGTTCCTAGCCACCGCCCTGTGACAGAAGGATTGGAGCCAGGATATAAATGGAGTGGATGGGAAGTGTTGTGAAGCTGCTGGCCAACTCCTACACCCATATTCTTTTGTTCTTGTGTTACTGAAATTCAGGTCAGTAAATAGTAGCAAATACCGTGAGTATCACACTCTCTGCATTGAAATGAGATATAGATAGTGAACATGCAAAATAGTATTTCAGTAGATGACCGTCTTCCAAATTTCTCTGACGTCTGGAGACGTTCTTGCAGAGCAGAGTGTGTCAAATGTAACCTTATTGTTTCACAAAGGAACTGGGAACCTATGGAATTAGAGCAATTCATGTATACAAAATTATGAGGGGTAAAAACCTGGTTAGTGCAAGCAAGCCTTTTCCACTGAGGTTGGAACTAGAGGTCGCACAGTGAGAGTGATTCCTGAGCGAACATTACTCCTTTCTCCACAATCCCTTCAGCTACCTCTTTCAGAAATCTGAGCTGTTGTCCATCAGGTCCAGGTGACTTGTCTATCTTCAGAACTTTCAGCTTCTCAAGCAGCTCCTCCTTAGTAATGGAAACCTCATTCATTTCTGCCCCCAAACTCTCTCGGATTTCTGGCATACTGCCAGTGTCTTCCACCGGGAGGACTGGTGCAGGATAGTTATTAATTTCCTCTGCCATTTCATTGTTTCCCTATTTCTAACTCTCCATTGTCATTTTCTAGCGGTCCTATTTGTACTCACTATATCTTCTTATATATCTGAAAATAAAACATATTTGGTATCACCTTTGATATTATCAGCTAGCTATCCTTCGTATTCCATCTTTTATCTCTTTAGCTGCTTTCTGTAGGTTTTTCACAGCTTCCCAGTCCTCTAACTTCCCACTAATAGCTGCTATATTATATGTGACAAATAACAGTCATAGTCATACTTTATTGATCCCGGGGGAAATTGGTTTTCGTTACAGTTGCACCATAAATAATAAATAGTAATAGAAATAGTAAGAGTAATATTACTATTAATAAATAGTAAATAGTAATAGTCGTAGAAATAATAAATAGTAATAGAATAGTAATAGAAAATAGTAATAAATAGTTAAATAGTAATATGTAAATTATGCCAGTAAATTATTAAATAAGTCCAGGACCACCCTATCGGCTCAGGGTGTCTGACCCTCCAAGGGAGGAGTTGTAAAGTTTGATGGCCACAAGCAGGAATGACTTCCTATGACACTCTGTGCTGCATCTCGGAGGAATGAGTCTCTGGCTGAATGTACTCCTGTGCCCACCCAGTACATTATGTAGTGGATGTGAGACATTGACCAAGATAGCATGCAACTTTGACAGCATCCTCTTTTCAGACACCAGCGTGAGAGAGTCCATTTCGAAATCCACAACATCACTGGCCTTACGAATGTGTTTGTTGATTCTGTTGGTGTCTGCTACCCTCAGCGTGCTGCCCCAGCACACAACAGCAAACATGATAGCACTGGCCACCACAGACTCGTAGAACATCCTCAGCATCGTCCGGCAGATGATAAAGACCTTAGTCTCCTCAGGAAATAGAGACGGCTCTGACCCTTCTTGTAGTCAGCCTCAGTGTTCTTAGACCAGTCCAGTTTATTGTCAATTCGTATTCCCAGGTATTTGTAATCCTCCACCATGTCCACACTGACCCCCTAGATGGAAACAGGGGTCACCAGTACCTTAGGTCTCCTCAGGTCTACCACCAGCTCCTTAGTCTTTTTCACATTAATTCTGATTCATTAACAGAAAATTCTGCTCACACCATGTGACAAAGTTTCCTACCGTAGCCCTTTACTCAGCCTCATCTCCCTTGCTGATGCATCCAACTATGGCAGAGTCATTTGAAAACCTCTGAAGATGACAAGGCTCTGTGCAGTAGTTGAAGTCCGAGGTGTAAATGGTGAAGAGAAAGGGAGACAAGACAGTCCCCTGTGGAGCCCCAGTGCTGCTGATCACTCTGTCAGACACACAGTCTTGCAAGCACACGTACTGTGGTCTGCCAGTCAGGTAATTAAGAATCCAAGACACCAGGGAAGCATCCACCTGCATCGCTGTCAGCTTCTCCCCCAGCAGAGCAGGGCGGATGGTGTTGAACGCACTGGAGAAGTCAAAAAACATGACCCTCGCAGTGCTCGCTGGCTTGTCCAGGCTTTTTAAAAAATATCTTTCAGGGCAAATGCCTTGAGGAGTCAACGAGAGACTATTTCGCGACCAGTGACCATAATTCCATCAGGCTGAAAATAGTTCTGCAGAAAGTTAGGGCAGGTTCACAAGTTAAGCTGTTACTTTAGTGCGGGGCCAATTTGAGAGCGATTAACTGGGGCTTTCCCAGGATTTATTGTTGAGAACAGGCTGATTTTATTTTCTGGTAAATAGACATCTGGTTTTCAAGCTGTGATATCCGGAGTTCAGGTGGAGCGTGTTCCAATCAGAGTGACAGGCAAAGCTGGCCAGAGTACGGAGCATTGGCTGACGAGAGATATTGAGACCCTGGTCAGGATAAAGGAGGCGTAGTAACAAATACCAAATGCTGGAGAAACCCAGCAGGTCTGGCGGCATGTAGGGAAAGGGAAAACAAACAGTCGATGTATCTGACCGATCGTGCAGAATCTCCCGTGTTTAAAAGGAGACACAGTCCAGGCTGAGGCAGTCGGCACCAGGAGTATCCTTCAGCGAGTGTAAGAAGCGCAGGACACTGAACAGGAAAATCAGGAGGGCAAAGAGAGGGCATGGCCCCCATCTATCAGGAAAAGCAGAGGAAAATCCTCCGGGAATATATAAATATATTGCGAAAAGAGGGCATGGCACCGATCTATCAGGAAAGGCAGAGGAAAGTCCTCCGGGATTATATAAATATATTGTAAACAGAGGGTCTGGCACCGATCTATCAGGAAAGGCAGAGGAAAATCCTCCGGGATTATATAAATATATTGCGGGAAACGCATGATCAAGGAGCGAATGGATCAGTCCGGCCGTCTGTGTGGAGCCCGAGGGGATGGGCGAGATTTCAACTGAATACTTCCCACCTGAATTTAGCGCGGAGGATCGAATGGAAGCGAGGAAATTCAGGGACGAAGACGGTGCTGCCCTGAACCATGTGGCCATTGTAAGCGATGAGGTGCTGTCCGCCTTACACTGCAGAGAAAATGCGTGCTGTGTATCCCCAGGGTCCGACCAAGTGCACCTACGGCATGGCGGGAAGCCAGAGAAGAAATGAATGGGACAAGGGCAGAGGTAGTTTTACTATCGCGAGTCACGTGGGGTAGTGGAGTCTGGAGGGTGGCGAACGCTGAGCCTTCAGTGACGATCGGCTACAAGGACAGGACAGGGATGAATAAATCATTAATCCTAACATTAGTGATGGGAAACTACCTGCGGGTGATTCTGAGAGACACGATCTACCAGCAGTTGGAAAGACGAGCTCCGTGCAGGAATGGCCAGCGTGGATTTCGGACGAGTAAAACGCCTCTCGTGAATGTCGTTGTGTTGTTTGAAAAGGTGACGCAGAGGATGGACGAGGGCAGAGCGCCTCAGGTCACCTGAACACGATCCCATTATCGCCCTGGGAAAACTATCTGCCTATCCAGAGGATATCCCGACGCAGACTGGGAGACCGCTTTGCTGAACATCTACGCTCTGTCCACCAGAGAAAGCAGGATCTCCCAGTGGCCACACAGTTTAACCCGACGCAGACTGGGAGACCGCTTTGCTGAACATCTACGCTCTGTCCGCCAGAGAAAGCAGGATCTCCCAGTGGCCACACATTTTAATTCCACATCCCATTCCCATTCTGATATGTCCATCCATGGCCTCCTCTACTGTAAAGATGAAGACACACTCAGGTTGGAGGTACAACACCTTATATTCCGTCTGGGTAGCCTCCAACCTGATGGCATGAACATCGACTTCTCTAACTTCCGCTAAGGCCCCACCTCCCCCTCGTACCCCATCTGTTACTCATTTTTATGCACACGTTCTTTCTCTCACTCTCCTTTTTCTCCCTCTGTCCCTCTGAATATACCTCTTACCCATCCTCTGGGTCCCCCACCCGCCTGTCTTTCTTCCCGGACCTCCTGTCCCATGATCCTCTCGTATCCCTTTTGCCTATCACCTGTTCAGCTCTTGGCTCCATCCCTCCCCCTCCTATCTTCTATCATTTTGGATCTCCCCCTCCCCCTCCAACTTTCAAATCCTTTACTCACTCTTCCTTCAGTTAGTCCTGACGAAGGGTCTCGGCCTGAAACGTCGACTGCACCTCTTCCTAGAGATGCTGCCTGGCCTGCTGCGTTCACCAGCAACTTTTATGTGTGTTGCTTGAATTTCCAGCATCTGCAGAATTCCTGTTGTTTGCCTATCCAGAGGTCTATGCATCTTATCATCTTGTACAACTCCATCTGGTCGCCTCACATCCTCTTTCACTCCAAAGAGAAAACCCCCCAGCTCGCTCAACTAATCCCCATAATCCAGGCAGCATCCCGGTAAATCTCCTCTCTAAATCTTCTACATGATTCCTATAATGAACCCTACCTTGTGTTATAAATCCCCAGGGCTGACCAGATGCATCTTCTGATCCTGTGAGAAGATGAGGAAGAAAACTCGGCGACCTTGCGGAGACATTTGCTTCATCTTCAGGCAAAGGTGATCTTCCAGGGGACTGAAAGGTGTCTCACGGCGAGCCATTATTTGAGGGTAGCCCAGGCAAAACAAGGAAATACAGGCCGGTGAGCCTGACACTCGCGGTAGAGACGTTACCGGAGGGGTTAATATTGTCAGCACTGCCGTGTGCGCAGTAAATCCGATCTCACAAAGCTGTTAGACTTCTTCGGAGAGGTAACCCGGAGGATCGATGTGTGTAGGGCGGTGAGCGGTGACTACACGGACTTGAGCAGGTCTTTTAACAGAGTCCTGCGTGGATGTCTACTCCGGAAATGCAGATGGCGTTGGGTTTAGGGTGTGCCAGCTAAGTGGAGACGACACAGCGGCTTTATGGGAGGGAGCCGAGTGATGGTGGAAGGTTGTTTTTAGGACGGGAGGCTCACGAATTGTGGTCCCCTACGTGGATCTCTGCTGTGTACACTGTTTTTGCATCTTTGTTCATACGAATGATTTTGATGAGAATGTACAAGGCTCGGATATTAACTATGCCGATGAGTTTAAACTAGGCAGCGAGGAAGACAGAATATGGTGACCAATATGTCCGTTCAGAATAAACTTACTTTGAAGATTAGCAAAATTATCGGGTGATCCTGAGCAGCTGGGTAAGCGGACCGAGGAATGTGAAATGTCTTTCTGTGCGGATAAGGGAGAGCTGTTGTACTGTGGGAATCAAACCGGTGCGGGACTTGTTCAGCGAACGCTTTGGTGCCCCAGCAGTTTGCGTGTGTTCCGCTGTCGTATTCAGCCGTGGCGTTGAAGAGAAGCAGCAGGAACAGTTGTGTTGGCTGGAAAGGAGAAGGTGCAGGAACGGTACGGCATAGGCAGGAGCGGCGCAGTAACATAGAACATAGAACCGTACGGCACAGTACAGGCCCTTCAGCCCAGTGACTTTATAATGTAGTCCATGATCAATCTAACTCTTCCTTGACACATAACTCTCAATTTTCCTATCATCCATGTCCCTTTCTAAACATTTCTTAAATTACCTCAATGTATCTATCACCAACCCGGCAGAATGTCCAGGGGTCTACCACCCTCTTTGTAAAGAACTTCCCTCTGACACCCCCTACACTCCAGTCCATTTATCCGATTCTGTCCTGGGAAGCAGTCCCCAGCTGTCCACTCGATCTGTGCCTCTCGTCATCTTACACACATCTATCCAGTACCTTCTCATCCAAAGATGCGACATCAAATGCCCAGGAAGAATGAAACAAAGAGCCCGAGAGTTGTCAGTGAATGAAACTCTGGAACGAAGGTTAGAAATTTCCATCGAGAGGGATGGGGGGTGGGTGGTGGGGGTTGTATATGGGAGCGAGAGCAACTGGCTGAACGCAGGGATGTTTACACAGAGTGTGGGGTCGTTGGAGAAGGCAGACGCTGGAGTCTAGTGGAAAGACAAAACACCGGACGAAGTCAGCGGGTCAGGCAAGATGTGGAATGGTCGACAATTCCAGTATCTGCAGGGTCTCGACCCCAAACGTTAACCATTCTCTTCTCTCCAGTTCCCCAGCTGTCAGTTTTCCTTCTTTGCTTTGAAGGGACTGTGCACTCTTCTAAACACCCGCTGGATAGAGAAGAAGGGAAGAATTAACCGTTGGTTCTCGCCAGTGATGGGGACAATTATAATTGACATCCAAACAACACTTGACCCATGTTACACATACGGCGCAGGTTGAGAGGGAGGTTCTGAGGTCACGTGGTGCGCTGACGTTCATTGGTCAGAGATTGAGTTCAGGTGCCGCGAGGTGACGTAACTCTGTCAGACTCTGGTTGGACCGCACTTGGAGTATTGTGTTCAGTTCAGCTCGTCCCGTTATAGGAAACGCCAGCGATCAGGGATCAATGATCAACGTTTTCGCCGATACATTTACGTGTGTTCGGAAGTTGACGTGGTGTGTTGGGACGAAATGCAACAAAAACAATATTTACCGATGAGAAAACATAAACAATTATATAAATAACGTTCGTGGTTACAGTACGGATATGGAACAGAATGTGCATAAATAACACAGACACCAGCGTGTATTTGCAATGTAAATAACGTGGTACAAATGTGGTTTAAAGTGTTTACAACCTGGTGCAGTGACTGGAGTGATCGATAGAGGGCGCTAGGTGAGGGGTGGTGGTCCTACATAGAATGGTTGATCGGAATAAATGTCTGGGGGAGGGCTGGGAAAACATTTAAAAATCATTTAGAGAAGTTTCAGAGGAGGTTCAGCAGGATGTTGCCAGGATTAGAGCACGTCTTGTGAGGGAAGGGTGAACGAGCAGGGGCTTTTCTCTTCGAAGCTACGGAGAATGATAGAGGTGTATAAGACTACAAGAGACACAGACAGGGAGGACAACAGCACCTTTCCCCCAGGGTGAAGCGGCCATTACAAAAGGACATGCGTTGAAGATGAGTGGAGGAAAGTTTAGGTGAGAGGTAAGTTCTTTTTGTTTTGTACACGGTCTGGTGGATTCTGGGAACGTACTGCCGGGGTGCTGGGCGTGGCTGACACAATAGGGACATAAATAGATACTTGGATAGACAGTTGGCTGTAGAGAAAATAGCGGATTATGAGCTGTGTAGGAGGGAATGGTCCAATTGAAGGCAGAGTGGGTCTGCGTGGGTGGGCACAGCATCGTGGGCGGAAGCGCCTGTAGTGTGCTGTACTGGTCTTTGCTCTTTGATCCACTTTGGTCGTAAAATTCCCTCCAGATGTGTTGAGGAAGGAGATTGAGGAAGTGAAAAGCATCAGTTTTATGTCATAAATATAGAACGGGCTCGTTGGTCTAGAGGTATGATTCTCGCTTTGGCTCTGAATTTCCGGGCATGCGAGAGGTCCCGGGTTCAAATCCCGGAGGAGCCCCTGAATGAGATATTTTAAAACTTCAGTCAGTGGAGGGCAGAAGAACGGGGGGATATATTTAGATGTATACACAATAGTGTTATAATGTTGGCATGGGGCCAAGTGGTTAAGGCGTTCGTCTAGTGATTGAAGGTCGCTAGTTCGAGCCTTGGCTGAGGCAGCGTGTTGTGTCCTTGAGCAAGGTACTTAACCACACATTGCTCTGCGATGACACCGGTGCCAAGCTGTATGGGTCCTAGTGCCCTTCCCTTGGACAACATCGGTGGCGTGGAGAGGGGAGACTTGCAGCATGGGCAATTACCAGTCTTCCATACAACCTTGCCCAGTTTTAACTTTCCAAGGCGCAAATCCATGGCCTCATGAGACTAACGGATGCCGATAATGGGTCAATGATTGCAGGAACTCCCCCCTCAGGTTGGGAAAGACGACAACTCGAGATCAAAGCTTTGGAGTGGGCGGTGAAATATTCAAGAGGAACGTCTTGGTGAACAGGCAGATGTGTAACAGATGTGGACGGTGGACGGCGGTTGTTCTTCATTCTAATTAACTAGAAACCAGATTATTAATGATGTAAGAGAAATGGGTCGCGAGAAGGAAAGGTGGAAGGGGACCCGCGTGTCCGTGTACACGAAGCAAGGATTCAGGTGGCACAAGAGATTCTGCAGATACTGGAAATCCACAGTAACACACACAAAATGCAGGAGGAACTCAGCAAGTCAGGCAGCATCTCTGGAGAGGCATAAATAATTAACTCTTCAGACCCTGACCTTTCGTCAGGACTGACAGGGATTGAGAAACAGCAACAGTTGGGATGACATGTGCTACGCCGCGCTTTATTGAAAGAGAGGATAAGGACAGGGGTGTTCCCAATGCAGCCGCACGGGGCTTTTATGAGTCGCGGTTGTGGCCATTTTATCGGATGAGAGGTGTTGATTTCATGTACGGAACGTGTGCCGCTCTGATATCCCCTTGCAAGGGCGAAGGGAGGATGGGCGACCGGGCTGATCGTTCAGTGCTGTACACACCGCCAGACGGAATCTCAATGACCCGATACGACGGATGGATGGAAAATGGGCCCGACGTTAAACCCGAGGCTGGTAGGTTCTTTATTCGTAAGGGCTTGAAAGGGGATGAGGCGGGTGCTTTGAGATTAACCAAGCACGATGGGATGGCGGAGATGAACTGATGGGCCGAACGGTCTAATTGTGCCCCTATGTTTTATAATCTGATGTCGTGGACTCCACACCCGGGGATTACGTATTAAAGGTATTTAGAAACGTCACATACAATGGTGATCGGGACTCATCTCGACACCAGGAGGGCGGAGGAACGATTCGTTCTGTTACATCGAAGGCACCCGGCTCCAAGGAGCGGATTATATTTCAGAAAGACATTTATTATATTTATTAATACTCCAAGGGTCAGCTGATATGGGGGGAGGGGTGGTGTTGCTGTGTGCTCGGGGGAACAGTGCGCCGATGTTCAAAGGCCACGGGGCAATGCTACAGCTCTGTAAAACCCGGATAGACCTGTACCGGGAACACTGTGTCCACTTCCAGACGCCCCGGTATAAAACAGACGCGAAAGCTTCAGACAAGGTGCAGAGGGAGTTTACCAGGATGTAACCTGGATAAGAAAGCATGTCTTATCAGGGTAGTTTGAACGGGCTGGGGCTTGTCAGGGGTAGAGAGTGGGGGTGTGGTGACAGCAGTAGCACTAGAGGCGGATATGTTGGGGGTATTTAATAAACTCTCTGATAGGCACATCGGTGATAGAAAATGGTGGGATACACAGAGAGGAAGGGTTAGATTGTTCTCCCACTAGATAAAACTAGGCACAACATCGAGTGCCGAAGGGTCGGTACTGTGCCGTGCTGTATTCTATGGGTATTTTCCTGGTGGAAAAGGTGCCGAGGGCAGACTGGCCTCCTGCCGTTTTGTTTTCTGTATTTTTGTGCGTTTCGTTAGTGCGATGTCCCAAAGCAGCATCACCCGCGGTTCGGGCATGCGTCGTCAAAAGCCCGGGGAGCCGGGCAGGTGATCCCGGGGACGCCTGCGCGCTGCGCTCAGGTGGCCGAGGCGCTGATGTCCCGAAGCAGCGAGGTGACCGGATACACCGCCGCGCTCTTCAGCTGCTCCCGGAACCGGGACTGCGTCGCCGCGTAAATGAACGTGTTGGTGCAGCAGCTGACGGTCCGCAGCATAAATCCGACCAGCGTAAAGATGAACTGCGAGTCGTTCCGCCCGGCCGCCGTTCCCGTGATCTGATAGTAGACGAATTCCACGACGTGCGTCAGCCACAGGAGGATGAAGCTGCCGGAGAGGGTGAAGAGTAAAACTATAGACCTCCTCCTGCTCTCCATCTCCGGGTCACTCCGGTTCTCCCCACTGCTCTGACCCCGCAACCCCTTCCGGACCCAGCTGGCCACCAAAATGTGCCTGACTGTCAGAGCGTTGAGCAGCAGAATGGCAGCGAAAGGGAGGAGCGGGGTTAAAACCGTGTTTAACCAGTCATAGCCCATCCAGCCTGGTTCGGTAAAGAAAGCGATCATTGGATAGCAGCCCCGCGGCACCTTGTCGATTATCTCTCTTGGTGCATACGTGAAGTAGTAGGGGACATACTGCAGACACAGCAGAACGCCGGTTGTCCCCAGAACCACAGCCGCAGTCTTCCCGGTGCAATATTCTGTCTTCAGCCGCCGGCAACAGATGGCAACAAAGCGGTCGACTGTGAAAGTGACGGTGAACCAGACGGAGCAGTCGGTGGCGGAGCGACGCAGCACGGTGATAACACTGCACACGGGGGTTATGTTGAGGAAGCACTCCGGGAAATAATGGAAGTTGGTCCGGTACAGAATAACCTCGGTGAGGATCAGCATCAAGTCCGCCGCCGCCATGGCAACCAGGTACCGAGTGGTGCAGGTGGAGAGACCGCACTTTCCCCGGGACAGGATGGCAATCGCCACTAAATTCACTGGGGGCAGAGAGCAGGGATGAGAACGGGGGAAATAGTGAAATCGTGTTACAGCACGCAAAATACACTCGGTATCCACTTTATTAGAAACACTGGTACACCCGCTTATTAACACAAATATCTCATAACCAATGGCGCGGGAGCCGCTCGGCGCTTAAAAACATGCAGACATGGTCGAGAGGATCTGTTGGTGATCGGAACAAATATCACAATGGTGAATACATGCGATCTCAGTAGAATAATTGTTGGTGTCAGACGGGTTGACCGAGTATTTTAGAAACCGCTGTTCTGCGAGGATTTTCATGCACGGCGATCTTGAGAGTTTACAGAGAATGGAGCGGGGAAAAAGAAACGTTCAGTGAGCAGCGGTTCTGTGGACGAAAACGCTCCGTTAATGAGGGGGGTCAGGTAGGAACGGATAAACTGTTTCAAGCGGACAGAGAGGCGTCAGTAACTCAAAGGGTGGCACATTACAACACTGATGTGCAGAAGAGCATCTCTGAACATACGAAACGTCAATCCCTGAAGAGATTGTGTGTCTTCAGGCTCTTGTCCCTTCTCCCCGATGATAGAAAAGAGAGCGGGAAATGGCCTGTGTAGTGGGCATCTTAATGATGGCTGACGCCCTCCGGACCCATCGCATATTGATAATGTCTCCGCTTGTGTTCAGACTGGTGCCCGTGATGGAGCGAGCTGAGTTTACACCTCTGTAGCTTTTTCCGAATGTGTGCCGCGCTCCCCCACCCACCCGCCACGAAAGCCAGACAGTAATGGAGCCAATCGGAATGCTCTCCACGGTCTGTGTACACTATGGAAATTTACCGATGTCAGTGACATATCAGATCTCCCCAAACTCGTGAAATATGATCGTAACTGTAAAAGTTCTGCCCAGGGTAGAACTTCAGAGATGTCGATACCAACAAACTCTGCCTATCGTGATTTAATGCACTTCCTTCAAGTCTCCTTCCCGTCCGACTTGGTTTCAAAGAGAAACGACGGAGTCCGTTCAAACTTTCTTCCATTTGGGCAGAAGCGAGATTTTTTTTTCCTCAGACGAAATGAGGGTGGGGGCTTGGAAACCGTCCCAGCTTGCTAGCAGTGTCCAAATTTCAAAGTAATTTTATTATCAAAGTACGAATATGTTACCATATACTAACCAGAAATTCATTGACTTGCAGGCGTTTTCAGTAGACCAAAGAAATACAATAGAATCAGTGGAAAACGACACACAGAGACCGGCAGATAGAAGATAACTCGGACACGTAGGAAGTCCGATTAGGAGTAAGTTACTCAGCCGTTCACCGGCATCAGTCAGTGCAATTCTAGCTGATTCCCAATTCCAATACCATATTCTATTCTATCACCAGGACTTTTGCAGCGAGAAATCTCTCTAATTCACACATAAATAGTTTGAGCTTGCTGGCGACTCCCACTGTTTGCGCCAGAGAAATTGACCCGTCAGTCACCGTCTACGTGGAGCAACCCGCCCACCTCATTCACAATCATCTTGTTGCGTACTTGAGTCGGTAACCCTAGCGACCGGGCATGCGCAGTGTTGCCAAGGTAACAGAACTGCGACCCGTGGACCTGGAAACGACTGGGAGAATGGGCAAAGAAGTGGCAGATGGAGTACCGTGTCGGAAAGTGAATGGTCATGCCCTTTGGTAAAAGAAATGAAAGGGTTGACTAAATGAAGAGGAAACTCAAAAACTAAGCTGCAAAAGGACTTGGGAGTCCTTGTGCTGGAGTCCCTAAAGGTTATTTTGGAAGTTGAGTCTGAGGTGAGGAAGGCAATTACAACGTCAGTATTCATTTCAAGATGACTAGTGTGAGGGGATCTGAAGTACCCCTATTAACTGTGTTTTTGGAAAGAGAGAAAGAGTTATTTAACACCGACTTGTTTGTGTGTGAGAGAGAGAAGGGGGGGGGGAGACTAAATGGTTGGACTGCCACTTTAAGGCACGAGAAAGAACTGGTTAACTTTTGAATTTCTGCTGGAGTTGCAGACAGTATCGAGGAGCTCGTAAGTTGCTATGGTGGCAGAAGGCGGTGTTATATAATGGACACTCGATGTTATGATTTTCGGCAAGTTGTTGACATTTTCTTCAAGGCTTTTTGCCTGCTTGCATTTCTTACACAGACAAAGGAAAGAGGGATTATTTGAATGACAGTTTATGCTCAGTATGGGAAGATAAAAGAGGAGGTCAGATGATACAGACCTCACACACATGTTTGGACACTGAATGAGCATTGTTGTGCCCGCAGGAAAAGTGGGTTTTGGAGGATTGATCAGGCTGATCGATCCACCGCTCTTGCAGTGGAAAGAGAAAAAGGGTTGACTGGTGGGGAGTTGTCCATGTGTCCAACCTCGCCTGGGGGATAGCTCCACCACAAAAAAAGGTCCCCTTTATTAAAGTCATAGTCGGTGACTTTTAAACGATTTTGAAGGACAACGGAAAGATCGACGGCGTCAGCTCACCTGAAGACTCAAATCTCTCCCTCTCTCTCTCTCCATCACTACTCAACTCAATACCACGAACTGAACTGAACTGAACTTTACTCATCATCGTAAGACTGCATCTTTTTACCCCTAGACTTAAAGAAGCTTGGTTTTCCATGCATATATTTCCACACTTGCTGATATACCTACTTTTATATATAATCATTGCTAACTTGTTTGATTTATCTACATTTATATTACTGTATTGCGTAGTTACTAATAAATATTATTAGTTTATAGCAATACTGGACTTTAAAGTCTTTTTCATCCCTGCTGGTTCTTTATTTCCCTTACGGGGTGCGTGACATAAACTGGGGGCTCGTCCGGGATATGAACAAATTAGTCGGGAGGCTGGTTTGAATTGATTGGGGAAAATCCCTTTTGATTTGGTTGTGTGGAAATACAGCAGATCCATATCTGTGTGGAAATACAGCAGATATGGATGTTAGTGTTGAGGAGTTTATGTTGGAACCAACCCCGGAAGCGTTGGAGGGTTGTGCTGTTGGGAATTGCTCAAAAGTTAAAACTAAAGGTGACCACTATCATGAGGACAGCTCTGATGCAGACAGTAATAGCTCAGCATTATATAGATAAGGGAACGATTGATGAGGAGGCGTTAGGCTTGTTCGTGTTAGGTGAACCTGCTGAGGATGAGCTTCACTTCAGCTGGAAAAATTAAGAATGGAGCATGAACTGAAATTTCAATTGAAATTAAAACAGCTCGAGGCTGTTGAAGCATAAAAGAGGAGGGTCGGTGAGGCTGGAAGGGCAGCAAGACAGAGAGAAGAGGCAGCAAGACAGAGACAGCTCCAGAGGGAGAAATGGCAACGTGAAGATCACGTGGCAGAAAGACAGAGACAGTTTAAAAGGGAGAGGTTGCAGCAAAGAGGTTTAGTGTCGGTCCCTGATGATTTTTACAGCTCGGAAGGGCTTGTTTGTGTGATGAATTTAAAAGTTGTGTTGCTGACGACGTAAGGGCATAACCAGATGCAGAGGATGCCGCTACCTTGCAGAGGTTTGACAAGAAAGCAGACGAAGAAGTTTTAAACCACGAGGTTAAGCTTACTCCAGAAAAGAGTTTGCCAGAGAATAGCTGTGAGGTTCGGGGTGACATTGAAATTGAAACTGGAACAAGTGCTGACAGCCCAGAGGAGGCAGCTGTTCCGATTGAATGTGTTCAGGTTGTTGAATACCTGCGAGTTCACAGGATTCTGAAGCTCATGTTGAAGTCTGAGGTGCCTGGCTTGGTTGGAAAGGAATGCAGCTTTTGTGTGTCAGATGATCTTGGTTCAGTGAATAAGGGGTTAACCTTGGTACCAGTGGATTATGAGAATTCTCAGGCATTTATATTAGACCATGTTTTAAAAGCTGGTGAGGTCAGTGTTGCTGAAAATAATGGGAAAAGTGCTGTTTCTGGACTTTTGGATAATGTGCTGGGAAAAGTTAGATTGGATGTACGACCTTTGACCCTTCTTGCAGGACAAAGGCCTGCTGAGGGACGATGCGCTCCTCTGTTGAACTTTGTTTGGACATTTGGAGGGAAGCACTTGCAAGGTTACGTTTTTGAGGAAAAGAAGAATTGTTATGATGTTGGAGTGGACGTTGCCATGGAAGCATCCGTAGTGAGGGTCGGAGAAAGCTGATAAAGAGATTGTTTAGCCTCTGTCATAATATATACATGATTCTCATCAGCCTGATGATGGTAGTGAATTTGGTAAACAATGGAGGCATGTTGACATCTCTCCAAGCTAAGAGTGTTTCAGCATTTCAGCTGATGAGTAATCAGCCTGTTGAGACCTATGATAGCAAACCCAGAGGTTTAAATTATAATGATGTCTCACAGAATTTTCCACCTTCCAGATTTCGGCAGGACTTAGGGGGTAGTACAGCTGATAAGAATAAGGTGTATGAGAAAGGTTTGTTTTTACTGAGGAAGGAATTTACAGAGGAACAGAAGCGAGATTCTGAAATGGTGGCTTTAAGGGTGATAGCTCTCATAGGAGAGGAGGTTCAGAGAGAGTCAGTGGGACATTACCTTAAAGATGGGGTGTTGATGAGGAGGTGGAGACCAGCCACAGTGCTTGCAAGTCACGTGGTGGTTTTGAAAGGTTACAGGCCTGAAATTTTAAACATAGCTTACAGTATGTTTTTAAGTGGACCTCATGGAGTGAGAAAGACAGTGAATAGCATTATGAAGGAATTTTACTGGCCTAGTTTAAGGAAGGATGTAGTGAATTGTGTGGGCCCATTGCAAGAGACTGCAGATGGTTATCAGTATGTGTTAACAATTGTGTTTGCTGTGTCTAGGACCCCTGTAGCAATGTCTTTTGAAAACATCGAGGCCAAGACTTTGGTAACAGCATTCAGTAATTTTACACACTGGTAGGTCTGCCCAGAGAAATTCAATTTGACCAGGGCAGTAACTTTACTTCGGGAACTTTCCAGGGGATAGTTAGAGAATTAGAAGCTAAACACATGGTGTCATCTACATATCACACAGTGTCCAACGGAGCCTTGGAACGGTTCAACTCAACTCTTAAGACCATGATTAAAGCACATGATGTGAGAAATGGGAAAAATTGGGATGAGGGGATTCCCCTCCTCTTATTTATTGTTGGAGATTCGATTCAGAAGGCATTGAAGGGTAGTTTGTTGGAACCTGTATTCAGTTACAGGCCAAAAGGACCTTTGACCCTACTCAGAAAACTATGGTCTGATTTAGAAATATGTGTCAGTGTGCTTAATTATTTTTTTAAAATTCTGGAAGGGATGTAGTCAGCTTTGTGATTTTGCCAAGGAAAGTTTACAAGATGGTCGAGTCAAAATAAGACACTTGTTTGCTAGAATTGCAACTGGGAGAATTGTTATGGAACAAGATGGAGTCATGGAATCTGATAAAGGAGTGGGAAAGCATGTTTACCCATTAAATCTAATTTCACCCAGATGTCAGAATTCCATTGTTTTGGAAAATATTACTGATAAGGTCTATCAGCTGGACCCTAAACCGCAAAAACAAGTAAAAGGACTAATTAGCATTTTGAAATGGTGCGCAGGTGCAGTGCATCACGTCATTATAAATTCAGCTCAGCCTATGAAACGATATCTTCACAGTGAGAACTTTGAGAAAATTAAAATGGTTGAAGAAAGAATTAGAAACAGGAAAGAAGAAGGAAAGAGAATGGATGACTGTATTGATAGAGTGGGGAAGGCTAAATACCTTATTAATATTGACTTGTTAAAAGGATACTGAGGTGTTTCTTTAACAGAGAGGGCTAAAGAGATCTCAGCATTTGTGACACCGTCTAGACTGTATGAGTACAATGTTTTACCCTTCGGGATGAAAAAATGCACCACGGACATTTCAAAGAATGCTCAATTCTGTGATTGGAGGTTTAGAAAACACAGGAGTTCATATCAATGATTTAGTGGTCGGGAATGACACGTGGGAAGAGCAGATGGCAGCTGTAGAAAAACTGTTTGACAGACTTTCCAAGCCCAATCTTACTGGGAACCTCGCTAAAAGTGAGTTTGGCCATGCCACAGTTACATATCTGGGTTATGTGGTGGGCCAAGGCCAAATGGATCCCGTACAGGCCAAGGTTCAAGCTGTTGTTGAGGTTCCCGTTCTGACCAGCAAGAAAGCTTTGAGAAGGTTTTTAGGAATGGTTGGGTATAATTATAAGTGTTATAAGAACTTTGCTGACATCGCCCTCCCCCTAACAAAACACCTGGGGAAGACTGAAAGATTTGTATGGAATGACCTTTGCCAGGAGGCATTTGAACGTCTGAAAACCATCCTGTGTTATCATCCTGTGCTCAAAGCACCAGATTTTTCAAAGCCATTTTCTATAACAACAGGCGTTAGTAACAAGCTGCTGGGGCAGTACTGCTACAGAAGGATGTGAATGACATTGAACATCCAATAGCTTATTTCTCAAAGAACTTTAAGGTGCACCAGAAAAATTATTCAACTGTTGAAAAGGAATTACTAGCACTTATTCTGGCTTTACAACATTTTGAGGCCAATGATCAAAGATCTCAAAATCTTTCTGATGCCCAGAGAGCACTTATGGTTTACATGGGTTGTAATCCGTTGATAGCTCTAACTAAGATGAAGGATAAGAATAGAAGGTTATTAAATTGGAGTTGATATTGCAGGAATGTGACTTAAAATCAAACATGTGAAAGGTACTGACAATATTATAGCAAATCAATTATCCAGATATTAAGCTGGAAATTGTACACATTTTTGCTCTGTCATCTGATGATCTTATTGTTTCAAACTCTGTAATTCACATTTAGACAAAAAATCGTCTTCGTCATTTTTTTTTCTCTGAGGAAGGGGAATGTGAAGGGATCCTGAAGTACCCCTATTAACTGTGCTTTTGAAAAGAGAGAGAGAGAGGGGGAGAGAGAGAGAGAGAGAGAGAGAGAGAGAGAGGGGGGGGGAAGAGAGAGAGAGAGAGAGAGAGAGTGCTATTTAACACCGACTTGTTTGTAAAAGAGAGAGAGAGAGAGAGAGAGAGAGAGAGGGGGAAAGAGAGAGAGGGAGAGAGAGAGAGAGAGAGAGTGCTATTTAACACCGACTTGTTTGTAAAAGAGAGAGAGAGACGAAGACTAACTGGCTGGACTGTCACGAGAAAGAACTGGTTAACTTTTGAATTTCTGCTGGAGTTGGAGACAGCACCGAGGAACTCGTAAGTTGCTATGGTGACCGAAAGCGGTGTTATTGAATGGACACTAGATGTTATGATTTTCGGCAAGTTGTTGACACTTTCCTCAAGGCTTTTTGCCTGCTTGCATTTTTTACACAGACAAAGGAAGGAGGGATTATTTGAATGACAGTTGATTCTCAGTATGGGAAGATAAAAGAGGAGGTCAGATGACACAGACCTCAGACACATGTTTGGACAGTGAATGAGCATTGTTTTGCCCGCAGGAAAAGTGGGTTTTGGAGGATTGATCAGGCTGATCGATCCACCGCTCTTGCAGTGGAAAAAGGAAAGGGGTTGACTGGTGGGGAGTTGTCCATGTGTCCAACCTCGCCTGGGGGATAGCTCCACCACAGAAAACCGGTCCCCTTTGTTAAAGTCACAGTCGGTGACTTTTAAAGGACTTCGAAGGACAACGGAAAGATCGACGGCGTCAGCTCACCTGAAGACTCAAATCTCTCCCCCTTCTCTCTCCATCACTACTCAACTCAATACCACGAACTGAACCGAACTGACCTTTACCCATCATCGTACGACTGTATCTTTTTTACCCCTAAACTTAAAGAAGCTTGGTTTTTCATACATATATTTCCACACTTACTGATATACTTATATATATATAATCATTGCTAACCTGTTTGATTTATCTACATTTATATTACTGTATTGAGTAGTTACTAGTAAATATTATTAGTTTATAGCAATACTGGACTCCAAAGTGTTTTCCATCTCTGCTGGTTCTTTATTCCCGTCACGGGGTACGTGACACTAGAATAAAAAAAAACGGGGATGTAACGTTGAGACTTTATAAAGCACTGGTGTGGTCCCACGGAGCACTTTGAGCAGTTTTGAGCCCGTCATCTCAGAAAGGATAGGTTGAAACTGGAGAGAATTCAAAGGAAGTTCACGAAAAAGTTTCCAGGATTGAAAGGCTTGTCATATGAAGAACGTTCGATGGCTCCGGGCCTGTATTCACTGGAATTCAGAAGAATGAGGGGTGACCTCATTGAAACCTATCATATGGTGAGAGGTCTCGGTAGAGTGGATGCAGAGAGGACACTCCCTCTGGCGGGAGAGTTTAAGACCAGACGACACAGCCTCAGAATACGGGGGGCGGGGGGTCTTTTTAGAACAGAGATGAAGAAGAATTTCCTCAGTCAGAGAGTGGAATTCGTTACCACAGGCTGCTGTGGATCTCATGTCTTAACACAGTTTAACGCTGTGGTTGACAGATTCTTGATCATTCAGGGAATGAGGGAGTACGGGGAGAACTCAGGACATTGGGGCTGAGAGGGAAAATGGATCCGCCTTGACGAAATGGCGGAGAAGACTCGATGGGACAAATGCCCCCCTTCTGCTCCTGCATTTTATGTCCTTATGGTCCCATGGGGACAGTTTTGCTCCGGTTCTCTACAGAGGCATTTAGGATGCCTTTCTCTTGATGTCAAAAGTTCCCTCATTGAGGGGCAGTGTATCCGGGGCGGTGTCACCGCTTGCTGCGCCCGAGTGATAGTTTTCAATGAATGACGTACTTGTCTCTTTGGTTATGTCGTCAACGTGCACACTGGCTTGTCAGACATGACCTTCCTTCCATGCAGCAACGCTGGCCTTTTCTAGTCTCTGCCAAGTTTCTGTGCGCTCTGTCCTCATAAAGAAGCGACCACAACACCTACGGCTGATCCCAGGCCAACTGATCACCGGTTACCTGCGCTTTCTCAGTCTCTCACTTCCTCCCTCTCCGGCAGAAAGATTTACTTCACACAGACATAGTGTCAAGTACTATTATGTTCTGAAATCACAATGATTATCGTTTCATAATAATTGGAATTTGGGAAGCAGGTGACGAAAGCATCTGGGATGTTGATGAAAAAGAAGAACAGCTTGCAGTTTATGGGTTTTCTGGCATAATTTAAAAGTGAATGGAGGAAAGTATATATGGGGATGTCAGAGGTATCATACATTGCATAGACTGATGAGTATGTGGAACGCCCTGCCACGGTTAATGGTGCCTACAAAATAGAACAGAGAACAGTTCTACATAATACAGGCCCTTCGGCCCACAATGTTGTGTCGACCTTTTAACCTACTGCAAGATCATTCCATCCTGCACTCTAACAATGCCCATCATTTATCTTTCATTTTTATGCCTCGCCAGGGGATTGTTAAATACTCCTGATGCATCTGCCTCTACCATCATCTCTGGCAGAGCGCCTCACGCACTCGCCGCTCTCCGCTCTCCAAGAGAATAAACGGATTTACCTCTGACATCTCCTGCATTTTCCTTCAATCACTTTAAAACTGTGCCCCTCGTATTATCCATTTCCACCTTGGGAAAAAGTCTCTGAATATCCGCTTGCTCTGTGCCTCTTATTATCTTGTACACGTCTGTCAAGTCAACTCTCATCGCCCTTCTCTCCAAAGAGAAAAGCCCGAGCTCACGCGAACTTTCCTTATGAGGAAAGTTCTATTTTGTCTATTCCCGGCAAAAACCTGGTAAATCTTCCCTGCATCCTCTTAAGGGTTTCACATCCTTTCTGTAACGAGGAGATCAGAATCGAGAGCAATATTCCAAGTATTGTTTTCGGTTTTTTTTACTATTTCTGTATTAACTGTCATAACATCACACCCGGAGTAACACTATTTGAATGGCTGCGTTCACTTACCAGGAACACCGATGACGGCAATGATAACATAGACTATTTTCTCAACACTGTGATAGATGTACAGCATTTTCTGCGCGATACAGTGTTCACCCTACACCGCCGGTAACCCTGTCCGAGTGAAACTTCGAGGCGCTACAGGGCCAAAGTTTTTATCGCCGTTGAGATTCCCGCGGGGACATGGAAGCTTCAACAGTTAAAAATAGTGATTTTCGAAATGCGTGTTAAAAATGAACATCAGCAGAGCGAATTCCCTGCTGCGATTTTCATTTGCTTGTTTCAGAGAATTAATTGCGAAACTCCAAAGAATGGAAAATGTGACACAGTAAAGAGTGGATATTTAGAGCGGCGTTCTTACAGCCATGAGAATATTGTCTCAGGGTCAGTGACCCGCCTGCGGTTGTTGTGTAAACCAATCCGCCCAGCTTGGCAGGAGAGACGTGGCTCATCCCTGTTCTCATTTACTTGTGTTCCTGTATTCTGGAAATTAAAGAGGACAAAGGACAACGAATATCTTGTGTTTTTGCTGTAGATACCAAAGAACTAAAAAGTCAAAGTCAAAATAAGTTTGTTATCAAAGGACATAAATGTCTCCTTACACTATCTTGAGATTCATGTTCTTTCAGGCGGAAACAAAGCAATACAATAGAATTAATGTTAACTATATATAAACAAAGACTGACAAACAACCAATGTGCAAAAGAAGACAAAATGGAACAAATAAAAATAAAAATATGAATAAATAATACTGAGAATATAAAGTCATTGAAAGTGGGTCTCTAGGTTGTGGAGTCAGTTCGGAGTTGCGGTCAGTGAATTTATCCACACTGGATCAAGAGCCGGATGTGTGGACGGTGATAACTAGTTGTGGAAAGTCGTTTATACCTGGATGGGCATCTACCACAATCCTTTGCAATCTGGAGACATTCTTAAGGATTGTATTTCGATAAATGCAGCCGCAGAGTTTCCAAAAGGACCAGAGAGATGCAGGGAATAAGTTACATTGCAATTCCAGACGCCAGGGTTTTCCTCAGGCCACAGGCTGCGAATGGGTGTAGAACCAGACGGCGGTTCAGCACAGAATGAGTGGCCACTCAACACGTTTCGTCTAAGGGGCTTCTGGAGCCGTTTACAGTCAGCTGAGCGGGTTCAATATCACTCCACACCTTTCCTATACAAGTAATTTGATATATCACGCCCATCCAGCGTCTATTAACAAACCGATTTGCAACTCTAACTAATGCAATGTCCATATATTGCATTGGGTAGAGAGCTTAATCGCAGATCAACATTTCAAATGATGTTCATACAATCTATTGATCCGAATATACTGCTGGCAGGAACACTCTCATATGTCTCATCAGTGCACCACACCCCAACCCCGAATTGGTTTAACTCCACTCTCTGTACCAGTGCCTCTTACATATGACTTGGACGAAACTGTATGAGATGAGTTATTAACTTCAAACTTTCTGCATAATCACTCATGTGAGAGCTGTATAACTCATCTCCTTCTAACTTAGGCCACGAACGTATCAGTCACCTCTGCTGTGGACACTTTCTGGAGGTCCAAGATCCGTATGCTCCAGGACCGCTGGACTAAGTGTGAAAATGTAGGAGAGGACTATGTTGAAAAATACATGTGCTAGGTTTTCTAAAATTGACTCCTTCTACCTTAGGCCACGAACGTATCAATGACCCCTCGTAGAACATTCCAATCAAAGCGATCAACCCTGTTTCTGACCAGATAGAGTCATTTCCAGACGTATTACCGTGATGTTCCACTTGATCAAAAACACAACCCTCACTCTCCTAGTCATGAGGGATTAAAATATGGAAGAAAACATTGAACACGAATGAGTCGAGAGTGGAAGTAGACAAACCGATAGTTTTTGTTCTTGCCATGTGGATGAAGGAATGGAGGCTGCCATTTTGTGAAGCTGTTCTGTATACTCCATTTTGTGAACTTTCTTGTGCAATGCTCTGCTCAGGAGTACCTGCATCAAAGCGATTTAAAGTGAACTGATTGATAATCCTGATACACTGCTGCTCTGGAGATCATTTTCAAATAAGAAGTTATTTGCAAAGAGCTCTCTGGTCCGATGGAACATGCAGGTTTATGAATGGAGGAGACAGTGTTTGACCTGACTAACGTGAACCTCACAACTGGCTGCTCTGCTGTAATTCCAAACAAAGAGACAGAACACGTTTGTCATTTGCGACAAGGGCAATAAAATGATGCCGGCTTGGAGCAGAGTCAATGAGAAGCTGACACACATTAGCCAGATTGGACAGAGCCAACGTGATTGTAGCTCAACATTTGCACAGATAAGCAGAGTGTAAGAAGATGAGGCTTTGAACACAAAACAGCGGCAACTCCGGTGACTAACTATCGCAGGCACGACCCTATGCTGAGTGCTGGGAGAAGCTGGATCGATCGTTTGGCCAACGGGAGATCTCCTATTTCAGTGTTATAAATTGGAGCAGTTTTTGGTACGGGGGAACAGTAGAATTTATGTTTGAGTTGTTGGCTGGGGATCAACATGGTTACGTAGAGTCAATAATGTGCAAGTTTTGATTAATTAATAGTTGTGTAGAGACTTGCCTAACCCAGATTAGTTGATGATAAACAACACTACCTCCACGTCTATCACTAGTGTAGGAGCTGTAACCCGGAACGCTGATCTGTCAGTATTGCTCATTCCTCAGCCGTGATTGTGTTATAACTCCCACATCCCATTCCTGTGTTCCGATCCATGGCCTTAACCCATCTCCAGTATCCATCACTCTGATATCCCAGTTCCGTGTTCTGATCCATCGCCTGAATCCATCTGCCGTGTCTGTCAGTCCGATATCCCAGGCCCGTGCTCCGATCCATGGCCTGAAACCATCTGCCAAATCCCTCACTCTGATATCCCAGTTCCGTGTTCCGATCCATGGCCTGAATCCATCTGCCATATCCGTCACTCTGATATCCCAGTCCGTGTTCCGATCCATGTGTCATGGTCCGGTCCGTTCACTACTCGTTTCAGTTAATTTCCTTTTCCCCGTGTTCCACTGGGCTCCTTGATTAGGGCACCTGATCCTCATTCGAACCGGCAGCAAATAAACTCCGGCTTTCATCTACTCGCTGCTGGTTTGTCACCATAGCCGGTGCGGCTATCCTCGTCCTACGGCAGCCGAGAATTGTAGGCTCTGGTTGCTTTGGTGCCTGTGGCTGCTTCGTGAATTCAGTCGATTTCGTGTCCGGCTGAGTCGCCGGCCGTTTTGCCGCCACTCCGAGCTAAGATGCGAATTCTATCGTTTTCATGTTCGGCTGAGACTTGCTGACCGATTGTCCCCACTCCGAGCCGCCAAGAATAAGGGACCGTCTTCATGAGCTTCTCCGGGTCTAGATACTAATGGACTGTCATTGTTTCTTTTCTATCGACTTTTTTCCAGCTGAGTAGGTCCGGCCATGTCAAGCCGAGAATTGCTGACCATTTGCCGCTCCTCCAAGCCAAGATATAAATCGTCCGTCTTTGTTCTTCTGTTGTCGCCGCCGTGTTCCAGGTGAAGTGCAGGTCCAGGTTTGGAGATCGAAGTCAAGTCCAGGTCCTGGTTCCGATTTCCAAGTCAAGTCCAGGTCCTGGTTCCGAGTTTCTAGTCAAATACAGGTCATGGTTCCGAGTTCCAATTCAAGTCCAAGGCCTGGTTCCGAGTTTCAAGTCAAGTCCAGGTCCTGGTTCCGAGTTCCAAGTCAAGACCAGGTCCTGGTTCCGAGTTCCAAGTCAAGTCCAGGTCCTGGTTCCGAGTTCCAAGTCAAGTCCAGGTCCTGGTTCCGAGCTCCAAGTCAACTCCAGGTCCTTGTTCCGAGTTCCAAGTCAAGTCCAGGTCCTGGTTGCGAGTTCCGAGTCAAGTCCAGGTCCTGATTCCGAGTTCTGAGTCAAGTCCAGGTCCTGGTTCCGAGTCCCGAGTCAAGTCCACATCCTGGTTCCGAGTTCCGAGTCAAGTCCAGGTCCTGATTCCGAGTTCCGAGTCAAGTCCAGGTCCTGGTTCCGAGTTCCGAGTCAAGTCCACGTCCTGGTTCCGAGTTACAAGTCAAGTCCAGGTCCTGGTTCCGAGCTCCAAGTCAACTCCAGGTCCTTGTTCCGAGTTCCGAGTCAAGTCCACGTCCTGGTTCCGAGATCCTGGTCAAGTCCAGGTCCTGGTTCCGAGTTTCAAGTCGAGTCCAAGCCTGTCTCTGTGCCTGTCTTCTGCACTTGGGTCCGCCTCTAGTCGCAGCAGCCGCCCATTGCAACACCATCTGCCGTATCCAGCACTCATTGCATTAAAATAAGTACAGCTTCGCCCATCAGACCCCTTCTCTCCTTGTTCCGCCCCTGCCTGTGCGATCTCCCGAACTCGCTCACTTTCACTTCTTCAATTTGCCATAAATATCTTCTTCCTGCACGACAGGCCTGGGTGCCAGACCCTGCCAGACCAGTTTGAGGCTTGGGATAGTTCAGCGGAAGATAATTCTCTTGATTTTTCCGATGCAATTCATGGAATCCAAAACGTTGTAAATGGATTGGTGTAAGAAAACTGGAATGTAGGTGTGTGTGTGTGTGTGTGTGTGTGTGTGTGTGTGTGTGTGTGTGTATTTGTGTGTGTGTGTGTATTTGTGTGTGTGTGTGTGTTTGTGCGTGTGTGTATTTGTGTGTGTGTGTGTGTGTGCGTGTGTGTGTATTTGTGTGTGTGTGTGTGTGTACTTGTGTGTGTGTGTGTGTGTTTGTGTGTGTGTGTGTGTGTGTGCGTGTGTGTGTGTGTGTGTGTGTGTGTGTGTGTGTGTGTGTGTGTGTGTATTTGTGTGTGTGTGTGTGTGTGTGTGTGTGTGTGTGTGTGTGTGTGTGTGTGTGTGTGTGTGTGTGTGTGTGTGTGTGTTTCCAGTATAACAGAGCCTGGATAGCTCAGTCGGTAGAGCATCAGACTTTTAATCTGAGGGCCCAGGGTTCAAGTCCCTGTTCAGGCGCTCACTTTATATCGCAGATTGATTCCCCGTCAGCACATTTACATCCATCCGATGAAACGCAACTTTTCCCAGCCAAACCCACTGGCGGAATGTCTTCACTCAGAGGCTGCAGAGAGCGTGAATCGAACTGCCAGCGGAAGGGATGGGTGCCGATTGGATTTGAACATTTCACAGAGATTTGGGTAAGTACACCGATGGACGGGGTGTGGAGCGCTGTTGTCCAGGTGCAGCTCGATGGAACGAGGCTGAATAATATTTCAGCACAGACTGAATGCGCTCGGGTCCGGCTTCTGTGTTGTAGCGCTCCGTGTCTCTGTGACAGTGTAGTGAATTTAGAAAGGGATATAATTACCCGGAAAGCACTTACATTGATATTAACCCCCATATTCACCCATCGCAACTGCCCAGGACATGGCGCGTCCTTCGTCGGGCTTTAACAACCCACGTTAGCCGGCACCGCCTGTGCACACACAAAATCTTCCGGCCTCTCCACCAGCACAGACCTTGTCCCGTTTCCCTCTGCGCATCTCCGTCCTCCTTTTTTATCCACAACATTCGTCCTCGATCTTCTTCCCGCGCGGTAATTATCACATTACTATGTATTTTTGTATAATAAAATATTTATTGAATCATAATAATTCAGAATACGCACCAAGATCTATGGAGCCTTTTTTTTCTCTTCCCACAACTGAAATTCCGCCGCTTTTGTTCTTAACAATTGCTATGGGTCTCGTTTTCCTATCGGAGTTTGAAAGCAATAATTCAAAATTATTTTTATTTGATAAGATGTCGCTCATTTTTTACTACTTCCGAATAAAAATGGTTGATTGTACTGATGGGCGATCCCACCAACACCAGGGGTGCAGACGGAGCCGAAGCGCTCTGGAGCGCGTCCGACACCTCTTTAAGAAAAACAGCAGAAATAAACAAGCTAATTAATCAGGTGCCGCACAGGATGATTTGAGTACCTCAGAAACTGCTGATCTCCTGGGATTTTTACGCACAACAGACTCTGGAGTTTAGAAAGAATGGTGCCAAAAACAAAAAGAAAATCCAGCGAGTGGCTGTTCCGTGAGCGAAAACATCGTGTTAATCAGTTGGATCAGTTGCTAAGTGGACCGAAGCATCACAAGTGACGTTCAGTTCGGATCGGTGAGGGGTGTTTCATATTGGGAAGAGAAACGTGCACAGTGTGTGACGCGAAACGAGGAAGTGTTACAGAGCGGAGGTAACTAAAAACACAAGGACATAGTCCGCCTAGAGTAGCTTCAAATAAAGGCAGAACGGTGATGAAGTCGTTTCATCAGTCAGAGTATTAAATATTAAAGTTAGGACGTTATACAGTCTAACTTATACTGCACTTGGGGAAGTGATTGGTGAGATTGCATTGGCACATTCTGTATGGTTGTTGCTACCCCATTTTCTACACAGAGCGCTGACACAGGGAAGCAACGTCAATCATCAAGGCCCTCCACCACTCAGACCATGTACTTTGGTCACCACCGTTATCAGGACCCACACCATCAGGTACCGGAAGTTAATACCCTCAGTCATCAGGCTCTTAAACCAGATGGGATAACATAGAAACATAGAAAATAGGTCCAGGAGTAGGCCATTCGGCCCTTCGAGCCTGCACCGCCATTTATTATGATCATGGCTGATCATCCAACTCAGAACCCCGCCCCAGCCTTCCCTCCATACCCCCTGACCCCCGTAGCCACAAGGGCCATATCTAACTCCCTCTTAAATATAGCCAATGAACTGGCCTCAACAGTTTCCTGTGGCAGGGAATTCCACAGATTCACCACTCTCTGTGTGAAGAAGTATTTCCTAATCTCGGTCCTAAAAAGCTTCCCCTCTATCCTCAAACTGTGACCCCTCGTTCTGGACTTCCCCAACATCGGGAACAATCTTCCTGCATCTAGCCTGTCCAATCCCTTTAGGATCTTATACATTTCAATCAGATCCCCCCTCAATCTTCTAAATTCCAACGAGTACAAGCCCAATTAATTCAGTCTTTCTTCATATGAAAGTCCTGCCATCCCAGGAATCAATCTGGTGAACCTTCTTTGTACTCCCTCTTCAGCAAAGATGTCTTTCCTCAGATTAGGGGACCAAAACTGCACACAATACTCCAGGTGTGGTCTCACCAAAGCCTTGTACAACTGCAGTAGTACCTCCCTGCTCCTGTACTCGAATCCTCTCGCTATAAATGCCAGCATATCATTCGCCTTTTTCACCGCCTGTTGTACCTGCATACCCACTTTCAATGACTGGTGTACAATGACACCCAGGTCTCGTTGCACCTCCCCTTTTCCTAATCGGCCACCATTCAGATAATAATCTGTTTTCCTATTTTTGCCACCAAAGTGGATAACTTCACATTTATCCACATTAAATTGCATCTGCCATGAATTTGCCCACTCACCCAACCTATCCAAGTCACCCTGCATCCTCTTAGCATCCTCCTCACTGCTAACACTGCCACCCAGCTTCGTGTCATCCGCAAACTTGCAGATGCTGCATTTAATTCCCTCATCCAATTCATTAATATATATTGTAAACAACTGGGGTCCCAGCACTGAGCCTTGCGGTACCCCACTAGTCACCGCCTGCCATTCTGAAAAGATAACTTCACTCAATTTCACTCTCCCCGTTACTGAACTGTACCCGCAGCCTATGGATTTACCTTTAAGTATTCTTCATCTCATGTTCCCAATGATCATTGATTATTTATTCATACATTCATTCATTATTATTGTCATTACCTTTCTTTTCTCAGCTCAAGACCGGTAAAATCTAAGGTATAGGCATAGACAAGCGCACTCATATCTTAATTGCTGGAAACATTCAGACTATTTAGCTGCTCTATGGAGATTTACATAAATATTGTTGTGTAGGACAAGATATTCAATGCTATTGTGTAGTGTCTTTGTAGATATTGCTATTCGGACAACGGAAACCCTGATCATGTTCCATCATCTTTCCATTTCCTCTCATAATTCAACATATTTCTAGTATTTTTCATTCATTGATTTCTCTATGTTATGTGTGTTTAGATTGGTTTTATCTATTACCTAAGTGGTTTTGGCTGTTTATCCTGTGTCATTATATCTGGACATTGATTATGGATTGTCCTGTCTGTTACAGCGGGTCGGTCGTAATGTAATTTGTGGGACTCTGACATCAAAGGCGGATCAGGCTTGTATTGATAGTGAGGGATGGTTTCATTTATGAGTTTGTATTTTAAAGGAAGATTTTGGTGAATGATGTTTGCCGCTTGATCGTACCTGTGTAATTATTCAGATTGAGTTAAACTGCTACAGGATCCTGTAATGTTGACATTATCTGCGTTTAAAGTCTTGAATTTGTCGGTTTAGTATTATGTATGTTTGATAATCTTCTTGTGTGAACAACCTGATCACGGACTGCCACAAGGAACCCTTCTAATACTAAGAAGAGGTCTCCAGCTCTGAACCAGACGTTCGACGCTTCCTTGTTGACATCAATTTACTCAGATCGCGGGGATGTCTTCCATGGAGGGTCATGTTCTTCAACTGGTTAACTCTTTCCTGTACAGAGATAATTTCCTCCTTGTTCTGGGCTGCGATTTCCTTTAACTCTAGTGTCGTGTTCTTCTTATCAGAATTGTATATGCTAGTGTGAAGCGCTGAATCTTGTTTTCGGTGATGAAAATATATCCTTTAAGGTCTTATCTAACTGTTGTGTAAAGTTTTATGTCTGTTCCTTCTTCTTCCTTCTTCTGTACCCGGGAGTGTTATTCTAAGCGCGTTCGGATGTGTAAAGTGTTTTCTAAAATTTGTCATTTCAGTTCTTATTTTTGTAAATTTTCCATATCGGTTTGGGACCAAGGCATTATGCCAAAAGAACACGTTTAATATGGGTACAGAGAATATGTTTATTGGCTTCGTTATATGTTTACCATTGAGCTCTGTTTGGAAGGTTTACTTAAGCTTTGACATTTTCGAAAGTTTTCCATCATCGCACTACGATCTATTTTCTTTGCGTGTTGGTGTCCCAGATAGTTCTATGTTCCATGTTCATCCATGGGTTGTATTGTATTCCGCTGCTCAGTTTTGTATTCTATCAGCTCTGTTATAACTTTCTTTATGTTTAATGCTCTGCACTTGTCCATTCCAAAGTTCATGTTTATATCGGTAGAAAGTACTGACTATTATTACTAAACTTGTATTTGCACAATTTGTAGTATTTTGCACGCAGGCTACTTTTCCGTCCTGTTGTGTGCGGTCTTATGTTAATTCTATCGTGCGTCTTGAATTTACTGTGTATGCCCGCAAGAAAGAAACTGAATGGTGAATCATATGTACTTTGATGTTAAACTTACATTGAACTTTGAAATTTGCAAAATACCACTGAGCTGTAAAGAATGAATAAAAAGTTTCAGGATAATTTGCCAGGAATCAATGGCATAAGATACAGGCGGAGCTTGGGTTTCGTAGAACTGTATTGCTCTGATCGTAGGAGGCTATACTCAGGGAAAGGAATTCCAAGAATTGAGAACATAGGTTTAACTTGAGAGGTTAACGACCTGAGTGGCAATTTCACGTGGAGGGCCGCACGTCTACTGAACGATTAATTGGAAGGAAGTGGCTAAAGCAAGCAAAATAGCAATATTTAAATGACAATTAGACTACTACATAGAACGAATGGTTTCGGGAGATGTTGGTCAAACACGGTCAGATGTGATTATCATAGATGGACACCTTGGATGGCATGCATGAGTTTGGACAAAGACCCTGTCTCTGTGATATTTCGCTCTGTGACTGTATGGATGAGTTTGGACAAAGACCCTGTCTCTGTGATATTTCTCTCTGTGACTGTACGGATGAGTTTGGACAAAGACCCTGTTTCCGTGATATTTGGCTCTGCAACTGTATGGATGAGTTTATATAAAGACCCTGTCTCTGTGATATTTTGCTCTGTGACTGTATGGATGAGTTTGGACAAAGACCCTGTTTCTGTGATATTTCGCTCTGCAACTGTCTGGATGAGTTTAGATAAAGACCCTGTCTCTGTGATGTTTTGCTCTGTGACTGTATGGATGAGTTTGGACAAAGACCCTGTCTCTGTGAGATTTCGCTCTGTGACTGTCTGCATGATTTCGGACAAAGACCCTGTCTCTGTGATATTTTGCTCTGTGACTGTGTGCCTCAGCGGGTCGGCACGGGAACTGACGACCTACAGCCGGTAGGAGAGACCTTGCGACTGGGATAAGGGGACAATGGGCACCACAAGTCTCACTGATATTGATCGCGTCCTGTCAGGGCAGGCAGTCGCAGGATGAATACTGAATGTGTGTAAGACACCTTTGCAATTAAGCGTTTGATTAAAGCCAATAAGTAAATATTTTACCAGTCCTCGGCAGCTGGTTGCCGACAGAAGAGTCAAATAGACACAAAAGGACATAACAAATCCTCCAATTATTTAAAATATTATCATGAGTCAATTAAAACAAACCTTCGCGCAATCACAAGTAGAATTGTTTGGTAGGATTTCACAAAACAAGGAACATAGTTTAAATTTGCTCAGAGGAGTGATTCGCTGTTACAAAAATTCTAAAGATCGACATGTTTAAATATTTAAAGATAGAAGGGACAAGTTCTCAGAACTGAACATCTGGATTTGCATTTAATTTCTGCATTTCCATCGGGATATAAAGAAATGTAACAGCAACAACTGACAGAGTTGACCCTCAATACTAAACCCTCAGGAGTCTCACACTTACTATCACATTCCACACATCACTGTCACCATCCATCCCAGCGCCACAAACGTCATTGTTTCCATAGCACCGGATCTCTCAGCATCCATGTCCCCAACACCTCTCCCCCGTCTGCTGATCAGATACTGTGTCCAGTTCCTCCACAACTGTCTTGGGTTTGGACACTCACTCAACACATTCAACACTTTCCCCGTGAAATAATTGATTCCGATTTCAGCGCCGCCGTGCCAGGACAAAGCAAGTGCCGAGAGACATCGCGTCATCCCTCGAATGAATCGACATTCACTTAATATGCCTGATAGAGTCTCATGTGGACAGTTGGTAAACGACATTGTAAATGAGGTATGTGGCGCAGAGAAGTAATTAAAGCCACAGACAAAGATTGTTTTAAGAATTAAAATAAACACCACCACCGTCGTTAATAATGTTCTGTGGGGAAAATGCAATGAGCGCACAGTGATGGGAAATTTCCCAATGTGACTGATATGCACACACTCGAAGCTGGAGGAAAAGTCGTGAATATTACTTATGAAATCCTGTCTGAGCGAAAGGTATTACAGGTCAGAGACTCGGGAAGTGACTGGTGAGCGAGAAATAGCGAGGGTCAAAGTGCCATTGTTAGAGTTCAGCTAAACGGAATTAACTTCACTGTAAAGATAGGAATGAAAAGCGCAGACGGAGAAGTAATGGATGAGCTGAAGACAGACATAGCATGGTTACAGATTGGGTGGTGCCGTGGAAAGAAAGCAGGCGAGGTCACTTGCGGCGAGATCGTGTTGCCACGTTCAACCAAAACTACTTCCTTGTCCTAACTGTTGCTGTGGATCGATGCTGGCCGCATTTTCACGTGCATGATTATTCCAGGTCAGGGTCAGGCCGTTCCTGACTAGAGAGAACATCCAAACCCGAGCCTGCGACCAGCTGATCGATTTATTTATTAATAATCCGGATAAGAACGTTGACCGGATATTTCACAGCGTTCACAAACTCCTGTCTGAACTTGGCCTGAGTCACGCCATAAATGAACGTATTTGTACAAAGGTTTACGTTCTGCAGTATATATCCGATCTGACCGAAGATATATTCAGCAGGGTTGTAATAATTGGGATTTCTTCCCGAAACGTTATAATATCGGTAATCAATCAGAGTCGTCAACCACAGAAGGACGAAGCTGCCGGAGATGGTGAACAGTAAGATCACAGACCTTCTCCTGCTCTCCATCTGCGGGTCACTCTGATTCTCCCCCTTTCCCTGTCGCCTCAGCGCCTTACGGACCCGACTGGTCAGTAAAATGTGCCTGACTGTCAGGATATTGAAGAGTACGATTACACCGAAAGGGAGCAACGGGACGACAACCTTATCAAACCGATTATACTCTACCCACCCCGGGATACTCTTCCCTCGGATGGGCACTGCGATGAATGGGCAGGCTGATGAAGGGAGGTTGTGTGACGAGAGACCTGGGCGAGGATGGTTCGGGTCCCAGTGCTGGGGTATCCGAGACTGGAACCGAGACATGATACAAGACTGAAACAAGACAGGCTTATAAGTTGGACGCTGGACACAAATCCAGGTACAGCTGACGATTGAGCACCGAGATTCAGTTCTTTAAATATTAAAAACTTAGCGCCAAAACATGTCCGCCAATTAGCGGGGCGGCTTTAATCTTTAAAGGGGCCGCGCCAGCTGTCCGTATTCCGGAGAATTAGACCGTCTGAAGCCCGGAGTCAGGAGCGTTGGGGTCCGTGTCGTAACAAGTCAGGAGTGAAAGCAGTTCGTGTGACGTTGCAGAACTTGCTCTTTGGAACAATCCGAGGATTCGGCATGTGGAGAGTATATTGACCGGTTGCATCACGACCTGGGATGGGAATACCAATGCCCTTCAATGGTGAAGCCTGCAAAACGGCGTGGATACAGCCCGGTGCATCACGGGTAAACCCCTCCACACAACTGAACACATCTACATGGAGTGTGATCGCAGTAAAGCGTCACCCATTCTCAAGGATCCCACCATCCAGGTCTCGCTCTCCTCTCGCTGCTGCCATCACGAAGAAGGCGCAGAAACCTCAGAACCCACAGCACCAGGTTCAGGGACAGTAATTAAGGCTCAACCAACCGGTTCTTTAAACAAAGGGGGTAAATTCGCTCAACTTCACTCGTCCCATCACTCAACCGTTCCCACAACCTATGGATTCGCTTTCAAGGGCCTGCGGCTCAATTTCTCGTTTTTTAGTGTTTTTAAAATTTATTAGTATGTGTATTATTATTATTATTATTATTAATTTATATTCTCTTTCGCATTTGCACAGCTTGCGGTCTTTTGCCAGATTGCTGTTTTCGTCCTATTGTTTGCGGTTCTCCCATTGAGTCTATTATGTTTCTCGGATTTACTCTGAATGCCCGCAATAAAATGAGTTGTCGGGTTTATCATGACATGCATGTACTTTCCAAATAAATTTATTTTCAACTTTGAAATTCAACTCTGAACGTTATTATCCCGAACCAGCGAGGACAACTTCACTCAGCTCAACACTGAATTGATCAGAGAACATAACCCGTGGTCGCACTTTCAAGAACTCCAAAACTCATGTTCTCAGTATTATTCATTGACTTTGTATTTGCACAGTTTGTCTTCTTTTGCACATGAGTTGTTCATCGGATGAGTTGCACTTGAACAGATTTGTGAGATTTGATCCAATTCATCCCTGGCCGACTAGGCCGCACAGAGTGTTAGATTTGTCAGCCAAAGTAATTGCCGTATCCCCCTCACTTCCGCATCATTTACAGATGACACTCAATCATTGTGTAGTTTCATCTGGGGCGCAACACTGGCTCAGAACAAGAGTTCGCTTTATTAACAATTAGAGGAATTATGGCCGCGGGTTATTTCACAGCGTTTAAAAAATAATCTCTGAAATTCACAGAGACACTCGGAAGTAAACGGGTTCGAACACATGCTTGATTCTCTATCGTGTATCCGAGATGGCCAAAGATATACCAAGATTGGTTATAATTGATGGGATTTGCTCCGGCAATATTCTGAAATAAGCGATCCATAACCGAGGTTAGACACGGGAGAATGGAGCTGACGGATATGGTGAAGGACAAAATCACATTGCTCCCTTTGTTCTCAGCCTCTGGGTCAGTCTGATTCTTTCCCTCACCCTGATTCAGATTTATTTTTATCAGATGTACACCGAAACATACAGTGAAATGCGTCGTTTGCGTTAATAACAACACGAGCTACGGATGTGCTAGCGGCATCCCGTAAGAATCACCGCACATTCTGACGCAAACATAGCTCGCCCACATCGGTCCGCAGAACAACACAAGCAACAACAACAGAGAAACAGCGAAAAAAACCCACGGAGAAACAAGCCCCTTCCTTAACCTCGATCCACCCAATCACCGACTCAGACATATAGACAGTAATCCACCCTCAGGACTCGAGAATTCACAGGCATCGGTCCTCCGACTTCTCCTGACTCACTGACTCGCAGACGCGGGGCTTCGGCCTTAGCGACATCTGCACACGACTGGTAAATAAAACGTACTTGACTGACAGCATGCTGAACATCATTATAAAAGAAAGTGGTAACAGTGGGATTACAACCCAACATCCTGAAGCCCACCCACCACGAAGCAGTGGATAAGCCGACCTCCTTTCATAGAACCAAACCATCTTGTCAATTATCCCTCTAGTCCTGAGGTTGTTCACCTTTATTTTTTAAAGGCTTGGACGCCTTTGGCAGTCCGGTGAAGCCTATGGACCCTTCTCAGAATAATGTATTTAAATATATGGAATAAAATACAGAGAATTGCAAAATAAACCAATTATATTGAAATGCAGTTATAAAATATTTTAAAATGAATTAATGATGTAGTAGTATATGTGTGCCTATTTATGACAAGGTGAGGCATTTAAAACATAGGCAGGTTAAAATTAAATTTCAGTTTTAAAGACTTATCAGTGTGAATGCTGTGATAGCTCAGCTTGAATAAGAACAGTAAATTGTGAGGTGGTCTCTGATAAAGCAACACGCATGTCATGTTGGACGTCATTACGTCATAACGCAGTCTGTCTACACTAAGGAAGTAGGGAGAGAAAAACGAAAAAACAGGAAGAGCTTCTGCTACTCACAGGTTTTGCAACGCAGGGCACGACCTGTATCACTTCACAATCTGTAAACAAAAGTACAACGTTACTTTAAGTAACTTCAACAGTTCTCCCAACCGTCAGACCGTGTCTGAACTTGCCCGGTCAACACTCGTAGCCCATATGTCTCTCTGTGTGACAAAAGACAGCGCGGCCTTACGGAGAGCTAAGAATTCTCATTTGAACTGACCAGTTTTGCAAAACTTTAACACACAATAAAAACGACCCACCTCCTTCTCCGTATTGATCAAGCGGCAATTGCAGATAAGTTCAAAGATCAAAGTTCAAAAAGTTCGAAGCAAAACGTATTATCAGAGTACATACACGCCATCACATACAAATCAGAGACTATCGTTGCTGTGGACATAGTTATCAAATCTATAGATCAGCAAATGTAAACTGTAGACATCAGGAACTGTTAACTGTAAACAAACTGTCGATATGCAGATATAAATAAATAACAAAAAATAACAGGCAGGAAGTCCTTAAATGAGCGTAGCTGTCACCTTTTGTTCAGGAGCCTGATGATTGAGGGGTTCTGACACCAGGTCGCAATGCAGCCAGTTAGCACACTGTCCACCGCACATCTAGAGAAGATTGCCAAAGTTTGCAAAGACATCCTGAGGAAGTACAGGCGCTGTCGTGTTTTCTTTGCAATAACAGTTCCTTGATGGTCCAGGACAGGTCCTCTGAGATACCGACACCCGGGAAATTAAGTTACTCACACTCTCTACTGTGATCTTCCGATGATTACTGGTTCACGGACCTTTGGTTTTCCTCTACAACCAGTTTCTTGGCCTTATTGAGTTTGGGAATGATGGAAAACAACCTAGATGTCTGAGTTACAAATGTGAGAACACGTGACGTCACCGTTTGGTGACTGAACGACTACTAGCCGCAGGGTTGTCCGATAGTTGTACAGCTACTTCACAGGTGTATCGACGGACAAGGAGACTGAAATCACTTTTGATCTAATGGCGGGTCTAAAAACCGTCGTAATTTCGAAACAGTGATGAGTGTGATGTAAACTGTATTTTGAGCAATTTCTATTGATGACAAAGTCACAAGTACTGCCTATCCTACTATGGTTTCTTGCCTAAATCCGTATTTGAAGGAAATGATAAATTTCAGTTGGAGTTTTGTGAAAATAAAGATGTATTTTTCCCATCTACGTTTATCTATCCACTGATCCCCGACAGCAGGTTAAAAACCCTTGACCTAGGCTCACAGATTAAAGAGAAGGGTAGTGTTTTTTAATAAACAAAGCACAACACTGATTGTTGGCAAAACGACAGTCGCCATTTTCTCCTTGCAATGTTTCGTCTTTACTTCTGGAAAATACAAGGGGAATGAGTGGAAAAGTAAGAATGTGATCTGTGTTTGATTAGTCTAAGAGTGAGTTTGATGGACTCGGTTGGTTTACGTGCCTGCATCCGTCGTGTATCAGCTGACGTAAAACTGAAGCAGCAGGGAGGGCGGAACAATCAGTAAGACAACGAGATACCTCTCGTACTGCAAAGCCAGGATTGCTGTGTTATTGCTTCGAACATCCGATTGTCGGGTAAATGTGGACATTATGGGGAGAGAGACAGACCGACAGACAGAGATACAGATGAACAGACAGACAGATAGATAGCTAAATAGACAGACAGGCGGGCAACGAAGTACAATCGAAGTCTTATGCGGAATTTGTGAAATACAGAGCTGTTAATAGTATGGCATAATAGGTCTTTTTTCTTTCAAGAACTGAAGATGACTTACCCGAAGTTGCTAAATTCAACATGGAAACTTGACGGATGAATTATGCGACCTTGGAATTCAGCAATTAGTTCTCCAGTTATGGACAGATTGGGCTCGGATAGAAATTAAAACGACAAATCAGAGCAATTGCAGATATTTTAACCACACTCAATCCGAATGATGGTCTGCCAATACATGAACTGTTATAATATTCTCTCATAACGCAGAAGAAAATCATGCAGGGCAGAGTGAAATGCTTGTAGCTTAATTAGAATTCAGTATTAGAACTTGAACACTGGAAAGAGGTTCTGTCGGGTTTCGGCAGGACTCAAGTTCGGACCAACGAATACTTCTTCTCCAGGGTTTATGAGGGAGCACAAAGGCAACAGTCTTTCAAAAACAGAAGGCAGGCACGAATCTGAAATGGCAGGCTGAGATCTTTCCAGGGAAGGCAGTCATGCGAGGGCATAAAATCCAGAACGCACAGGCAAAAATCAGGTCCAGGAACAGGCAAAATCCAAAACACAGAATCGAGCAAAATCGGTTGGCAGAAGTCGCAATGACAGACTAGAAAGACAGAGGTCAGAATCTGGGACGAACTGGCAGAGAATGCTAGTCAAGGAGGGGTTTAAATGGCCAGGGTAATGAGAGAAAAATTAGGAACAAGTGGGTGCAAATGAGGGGACAAGCAGATAATTGGAGGAAGTCCAAAAAGGGAAAGAAGCTGGGCCAGAACTCACACGGCCGGGTGAAATAAAACAGAAATTAAAGACTGTCTTGATCCGGAGCTACAAGCAGAGGCCCTTCGACCCCGTGTTCAGGCCGGATCCTTAACAGGTTCGCATGTTAAAGATTGACAGTGATATACGTCATAGCGGCCGACCCTAGAGTTGGAAAGGACTGGATAGTGCAGAGAGTATGTAGCTTCAGGACCATGGACAGTGCGAAATGTACAGCTTTATGATCGTGGATCGTGCAGAGTGTGCAGCTTCAGGACCATGGATAGTGCAGAGTGTGCGGCGTTGCACCATGGATAGTGCAGAGTGTGCAGCTTCAGGACCATGGATAGTGCAGAGTGTGCGGCGTTGCACCATGGATAGTGCAGAGTGTGCAGCTTCAGCACCATAGACAGTGCAGTGTGTGCGGCGTCAGCACCATGGATAGTGCAGAGTGTGCAGCTTCAGGACCATGGACAGTACAGAGTGTGCAGCTTCAGGACCATGGATAGTGCAGAGTGTGCAGCTTCAGGACCATGGATAGTGCAGAGTGTGCAGCTTCAGGACCATGGATAGTGCAGAGTGTGCAGCTTCAGGACCATGGACAGTACAGAGTGTGCAGCTTCAGGACCATGGATAGTGCAGAGTGTGCAGCTTCAGGACCATAGACAGTGCAGAGTGTGCAGCTTCAGGACCATGGATAGTGCAGAGTGTGCAGCTTCAGGACCATGGATAGTGCACAGTGTTCAGCTTCAGGACCATGGATAGTACAGAGTATTCATCTTCAGGGCTTTTTCAGAGAGACTCGCGGGGTGGGGGAAATTTCTGGTGTCTACCAGTTTTCCAATGGGAATTCCGGTATCCTTCTACTTTCCAAAAAGTTATGGGTTGATGGATAAATTGGCCACTATAAAGTTGCCAGTCGTATATCAACGAGTGGTAGAGCTGTTCCAGTGGAGTGCGGTTGATTTGAGTGCGGAGCATGTTTGGTATAAAGTCCGTCATCAGTTTGATGAGCAGAATTATTTAAGGTAATGTACTGACTGAGGACAGTACTGTTTCAGATATCTACACAACCATGTAGTAAAATGTTTGATGTGATTTACGGTACAATATTAATAGAAGTGTTTAGTTAAGTAAACCATTTAGAAATTCACATTCTTAGAAGTGTCTTTCGGAACTAAGTTGACGTTTCGTATTATTGTGCGGCTTTAAAATCAATTTTATTTGAAGTTTATATCGAAAGTTTGATACTGGAATAAATTATTGATTTTTTTTAACAATTGAAACATTATTAACCGTGTAATTTCGGTAAAATTGAGGACATCTATCAATCTTTCAAGCTATAGCCAATATAGGTGTTTCATGTTTGAGATCAAATAAAGGTTTTAACTTGAAATCTCTCAGTTAAAGAGGGTCACATTTGGTATTAATAGAATGAGAGTTGACAGTAGCAAATAGTGCTGACTATCGGCCACAACTGAGCAAAGGCCCACAGTGAAATAATGCGGGATCTGTTGATTAATATCAGCCTGCTTTAATGATGAGCCTCATCTTTGATTGAAAGAAATTCGCCTTAATCTTTGATTAACTTGATTAGAATTGTCGGTACTCTGGGGTATTCATAGATAAGTACATCCAAACAGTTTCAAACATATCGACGCCAGATTTAATTAAAACAATTGTGAATCTGAATGATGATGTAACCTTACTGTCCCTGTGGAGATGTGGAGGGGTTTATACTAAAGACAGCCGGAACAAATACCTCAGTGTCGTTGCTTGTAAATCAGTGGAACAGATTCATCACGTAGAACATGCTGGAGACATTCTGCAGTATCAGGAAAATATATTATATCATAATTGCAAATGTTGGTGTCCCTGGTAAGCACCTATAAATTTATTTTGTTATTTATGTAATTTTACACTCGAGATTGTCTCCCAGTTTGATCTATAGTTGAAATTGTTTGCCTGCTGATACTATGGTTTTGCTTGAGCCAAGAGTGGAACAGTGATATCGTTTCCACGATCCTACATCCTCAACGTATGGCACTAGTAATGATAATTATACTAGTTCTAATGGTAATAGCGATAAATAATAATAACAACCATAAAAGGAAATAACAACAACAACAATAATAATAATAATAATAATAATAATAATAATAATAATAATACTGGAACTACTGTTTTATTTCTGAGCTTTTAAAGTTTATTGAAAGGTCAGATTGTAGAACCACAGAGAGACATCCGGCGAAGAAGTTGATAAGTAGCCCGGTTACTGCCTGATAATAAATCGTCATAATTCGCAGATAAAATCCATGTTGTTGTATTTTTGGCGACTATATTGAAGGATACAAACAAATGCTTTAAAATAGTTGCGTATCGCAAATGATCCAAGTAATTCCTATTTTATTTGGCTTTTGGTGATACCATGTCTCTCTTTTTCCTCTGCTGTTGGCTAAATAAGCTTTTTAACTGGTGAAACACAGCGAAAGTGTTAACCTTCTTCTGTTTGAAACCCACAGAATCGATTGCTCTGGAGTTACTGAGAGTGATCAGCTGCTCATGTTTACAACCGGGCAATTGGTCTTTACTGTGTGAGTAACTAGTTCAATTGTCCCAGCAAATTTTCCCAGTACTCATTGGTCAGTGTCGTCACTCTTACAGTCTGTGAAATATTGCTGTATGTTTATGGATTGTTAAAAGTCCATTGATTGTTAAAATTAATTCACGTTTGCGCCAGATATTCCTTAAATATTATTTGGGGTCCCACCAGTGCACTGACCTGTGCACGCAACTCAATAGCGTGACCGTGAGTGAAGGAATCTCATGAACACATGTATTTAAATTTTAGCTTACCAATTCAGGCCAAGGGGACTTGTGAAGATAGACAGCTGCATTTACATCAGCGAGGTGGGTTTAAAAAGCCTGTGTTTTGCGCGCTTGGATATTCCGATTGTATGAATGGAATGGAGATTCCCTGCTGGCCCAGCCGTCCCATCCAGACCAGAATAACTTATTTCCCTCTTGTCATTTCAGTCTTTGCTTTGCTGGTCATTTTCATATTCTGGGTCCCGGTTCGAGACGTTCCTGTCATTGGGAAATTTACTCTCTGTCTAGTTTATTTGGTCATCAGATCCCCTCAGAACGACTCCAGGCTGTCCACGCAACACATCATCTTCTCGAGGATCACTCCAATCGATTTTTTCGCACATTTCTGAGATATTCACGGGTTTCTTAGAGAGCGGAGCCTGAAATCTGACAGCAGATGCATCAGACAATGCAGATCTATTAGTCAAAACGTTTCGATGTGACTTCCTGGCTCTTAGAGCCACTGAATTATCGAGACTTACGGAACGAAAGGAGGTACTTCAGACTTTCGAGTCCCCACCGACAATCAGACACCCATTTACACGAATACAATTTCAATCTCTTATTCGCTCCACATCTGTTCAGTTGGGTTCAGACTCCACCATTCACATGTACACTAGAAGCAATTTACAGCGTCTAATTGGCCAAGCACCAAGCACCACTTTCTGATGTGTGATCAAACCGGGGCACCCAGGAGGAACCCGTGCGTTCGGAGTCAGAACGCGCAAACACCACACAGACAGTCACCGAGTTTAGGATTGAATCTGATTCTCTGGCGGTGCTGTCAGGGACACGTAGGACAATCTGCACCAATTTTTTCTCATAACTTCCATGGGCTTGACCATTTACTTAATAAGTTCAGATGGCGTTTTAAAAGTTTTCTTGGTCTCTCTTTACAATTTTGTGAGTTTATAGAGTGACGGGACCCTGAATTACCCCTATGAACTGTGCTCGTTTATCCCTATTAACTGTGCTTTTCAAAAGAGAGAGAGTTACTCAACTGCAACAACTTGTTCTTAACAGAGAGAGAGAGAGAGAGAGAGACGAAGACTAACCGTTGGACTGTCACTTTAAGGAACGAGAAAGAACTGGTTAACTTTTGGATTTCTGCTGAAGTGGAGATAGCACCGAGCAGCTCGTAAGTTGCTATGGTGACCGAGGGCGTTAATAAACTGACAACTGATGTTATGATTTTGGCAGTTTGTTGACACTTCTTGAATGACTTTTGCCTGCTTATGCGTTTCTTCACAGAGAGAGGAAGGAGGGAATATTTGAATGACAGCTGATGCTCAGCACGGGAAGATAACATCTTTAGCTTTAACTTCCCTAATATTGAGTGGCACCTGATTAGTTCCAAGGGATTAGATGGGACAGAGTTTATTTTTAAGTGTGTCCAGGGTGGATTCCTGTCACAGTATGTGGACAGGCCGACGAGGCGGATTGCCATACTAGATCGAGTACTAGGAATTGAACCAGGCCAGGTCACAGATCTCTCAGTGTGTGAGCATCTGGGGGACAGCGAGCACCACTCCCTAGCCTTTAGTATTATCATAGACAAGGATAGAATCAGAGAGGACAGGAAAATTTTTAATTGGGGAAGGGCAAAAAATGAGGCTATAAGGCTAGAACTTGCGGGTGTGAATTTTTGCATGGAAATGCACTATGGACATGTGGTCGATGTTTAGCGATCTCTTGCAGGATGTTAGGGATAAATTTGTCCCGATGAGGAGGATAAAGAATGGTAGGGTAAAGGAACCTAGGTCACAAGTGAGGTGGAAAGTCTAGTCAGGTGGAGAAGGCAGCATACATGTGGTTTCGGAAGCAAGAATCACATGGGTCTATTGAGGAATATAGAGAAGCAAGAAAGGAGCTTAAGAAGGGGCTGAGAAGACCAAGAAGGGGGCATGAGAAGGCCTTGGCGAGTAGGATAAAGGAAAACCCCAAGGCATTCTTCAAATATGTGAAGAAGAAAAGGATGACAGGAGTGAAGGTAGGACCGATTAGAGATAAAGGTGGGAAGATGTGCCTGGAGGCTGTGGAAGTGAGTAAGGTCCTCAATGAATACTTCTCTTCGGTATTCACCAATGAGAGGGAACTTGATGATGGTGAGGACAATATGAGTGAGGTTGGTGCTCTGGAGCATGTTGATATTAAGGGAGAGGAGGTCTTGGAGATCTTAAAATACATTAGGACGGATAGGTCCACGGGGCCTGACGGAATATTCCCCAGGCTGCTCCACGAGGCGAGGGAAGACATTGCTGAGCCTCTGGCTAGTATCTTTATGTCCTCGTTGTCCACGGGAATGGTACCGTTGCATTGGAGGGAGGCGATTGTTGTCCCCTTATTCAGAAAAGTTAGTAGGGATAGTCCGGGTAATTATAGACCAGTGAGCCTTACATCTGTGGTGGGAAAGCTGTTGGAAAAGATCCTTAGATATAGGATCTATGGGTATTTAGAGAATCATGGTCTGATCAGGGACAGTCAGCATGGCTTTGTGAAGGGCAGATCGTGTCTAACAAGCCTGATAGAGTTCTTTGAGGAGGCGATCAGGCATATAGATGAGGGTAGTGCAGTGGATGTGACCTTTATGGATTTCAGTAAGGCATTTGACAAGGTTCCATACGGTAGGCTTATTCAGAATGTCAGAAGGCATGGGATCCAGGGAGGTTTGGCCAGGTGGATTCAGAATTGGCTTGCCTGCAGAAGGCAGAGGGTCGTGGTGGAGGGAGTACATTCAGATTGGAGGATTGTGACTAGTGGTGTCCCACAAGGATCTGTTCTGGGACCTCTACTTTTCCTAATTTTTATTAACGACCTGGATGTGGGGGTGTGAAGAGTGGGTTGGCAAGTTTGCAGACGATATAAAGGTTGGTGGTATTGTAGATAGTGTAGAGGATTGTCGAAGATTGCAGAGAGACATTGATAGGATGCAGAAGTGGGCTGAGAAATGGCAGATGGAGTTCAACCCGGAGAAGTGTGAGGTGGTACACTTTGGAAGGGCAAACTCCAAGGCAGAGTACAAAGTAAGTGGCAGGATACTTGATAGTGTGGAAGAGCAGAGGGATCTGGGGGTACATAACCACAAATCCCTGAAAGTTGCCTCACAGGTAGATAGGGTAGTTAAGAAAGCTTATGGGGTGTTAGCTATCATAAGTCGAGGGATAGAGTTTAAGAGTCGCGATGTAATGATGCAGCTCTATAAAACTCTGGTTAGGCCACACTTGGAGTACTGTGTCCAGTTCTGGTCACCTCACTATAGGAAGGATGTGGAAGCATTGGAAATGGTACACAGGAGATTTACCAGGATGCTGCCTGGTTTAGAGAGTATGCATTATGATCAGAGATTAAGGGAGCTAGGGCTTTACTCTTTGGAGAGAAGGAGGATGAGAGGAGACATGATAGAGTTGTACAAGATAATAAGAGGAATAGATAGAGTGGAGAACCAGCGCCTCTTCCCCAGGGCACCACTGCTCAGTACAAGAGGACATAGCTTTAAGGTTTCGGGTGGGAAGTTCAAGGGTGATATTAGAGGAAGGTTTTTCACTCAGAGAGTGGTTGGTGCATGGAATGCACTGCCTGAGTCAGTGGTGGAGGCAGATACACTAGTGAAGTTTAAAAGACTACTAGACAAGTATATGGAGGAATTTAAGGTGGAGGGTTATATGGGAGGCAGGGTTTAATGGTTGGCACAACATTGTGGGCCTAAGGGCCTGTAGTGTGCTGTTCCATTCTATGCTCTATGTTCGATAAAATAGGAGTTCAGTTGATAGACCTCAGACAAATGTTTGGACACTGTATGAGCATTGTTGTGCCCGCAGAAAAAGTGGGTTTTGGAGGATCAGTCAGGCGGATCGATCCGTAGCTCTTGCAATGGAAAGAGGATAAGGGTTGACTGGTGGGGAATTGTCCATGTGTCCACCCTCGCCTGGGAGATAGCTCCACCACAGAAAACCGGTCCCCTGTGTTATAGTCGCAGTCAGTGACTTTTAAAGGATTTCGAAGGACAACGAGAAGATCGACGGCGTCAGCTCACCTGAAGATTCAAATCTCTCCCTCTCTCTCTCACTCCATCACTACTCAGCTAAATACCACCAACTGAATTGAACTTTACTCCTCATCGTAAGATTGTTTCTATTTACCCCTAGACTTAAAGGAGTTTTTTTCTCATACATATATTTCCACACTTACTGATATACTTACTTCTATATATATAATCTAACTTGTTTGATTCATCTACATTTTTATTACTGTATTGCGTAGTTACTAATAAACGTTATTAGTTTATAACAATACTGGATTCCAAAGTGTTTTCCATCTCTGCTGGTTCTTTATTCCCGTCACGCGGTTCGTGACAATAGTTGGAACAGAAATTCATAGTTCCATCTCTGCTATTGTCGTATCTTCCAGAAATATCTTTAAAATAATAAAAGGCGGGACTGACCCAGAACATATTGTTTCTCGTTTCAGATTCATAGAGTATTTCAGCACAGAACTAAGCTTTCCTTATATTTAGTCTATGCCGGCATGATCTTAAACCTAATCCCATTTACCTGCACCGAAACATGTCCTTCAAAACCATCGCTATCGTTTTCACACCTGCCCAAACCTCTGTTAAATATTACAACTGAACTCTTGCGCTGGGATCGACTCCGCCGTTTTGTTGAACCTTCTGAATAAACTTGGGCCTTCTTACTCAAATCCCTCACAGCCCTGGTGTGTTTTGAATTTGATTTCCCCGCATATTCCCTGTTACTGCTGCAATGAGTGGACCCGTATCTTGGTTCTGACATAACAAGTTATGTTTCGCTTTCAGCCCACGTGGAATCACAAAATCCTGCCAACTTGGGAGACATTTGGAAGATACATTATCCTAATTGGCATCATGATTTCTACTTCATGGATATTTTTTCTGACATAATTCTCTTTCCACCCACAACAGGACGCTGTTGATCATCTCCTCTCTGTCGCTTCCACATTGAAGTAGATTGCCTATGTTTAAAGTTTTTAACTTCCTGTTCTTTGTGTGAAGAACTTACCTCTGACATCCCTCATATTTTGTTCCAGTCATCTCGAAATTATTAGATATTTCCTCCCTGAGAAAATTTCTCTGGCTATCCACGATACACACGCATCTCATCATAGTCTGCACCTCTATCAGGCCAGTGCTGAGTCGGCTACGGTTCAAGGGCACCAGGTCGCTCTACCTGTCCTCATAGGACTTGCCATCTAGACCAGGCAACATCCTCCTCTGCACCCGCCTCTGAAAGTTGAACGATCTGACGATCAATTTGACCATTCCCCTTTAATTATCACATTTCTAGAGAATTTACTGCATCGATTTTTACCCAAAAGGAACCGTCTGCGTGTTGGCACGGTGTGTTTCTGTAGGATCGGGACTATGTGTCAGATTGTAAAGAAAATGCACACAGAATTTATGTAAAAATTGCTAGTTTTGTTATCAATAGTAAGCTGAATGAAGATGCTTGGATTCCAATCAGGCGGGGTGGACACTGAAGGAATCGGCACTCTAAAGCCCTCAGTTAGTCGTTCGTGGGACGGTGTTGGGTGGTCCGTACGGTAGATGCCGATTCTGAGTTTGTCCCATCGTCAAGTAAGGGCAGTTCTAACCCAGAGAGACGTTCGCTCTCCCTGCAGCCCATTTCCTTCAATTTACAGCAGTACATCAGCAACAAAATATCAAGCTGATGCCAGTACTCTGTCTCGGTTGCACACGGGCAGTCGGATGTTTGGAAGGGAAAATGATGGACAGTATTACTTGGTAAACTTCCCGACGTCCTCCTGTAGAGGGCAACATACTCCGAGCACAGGAATCTATTGCTCTGAGTTTTCTCCATTTTATTTCTCTTCTCTTTTTTATTTGCAGTGAATTTAGTGGCGATTGCAATCCTGTCCCGGGGAAAATGCGTCCTCTCCACCTGCTCCACTCGCTACCTGGTGGCCATGGCAACGGCAGATCTCATGGCTGTGAGCACTGCAGTCATACTAAGGCGGATCAGTTATTATTTCCCAGGATCCTTCTGGGATATCTACCCAGTGTGTAGCATTATCTTTGTACCGCTGTGCGTATCTAAAAACTGTTCCGTCTGGTTCACCGTCACCTTCACCTTTGATCGATTTGTCGCCATTTGTTGCCAGAAGCTGAAAACAAAATATTGAACCGGGAAAACTGCGATTTTGGTTTTGATGACTACCTGCGTAATAATCTGTTTTAAAAACGTTCCTTACTATTTTATACATAAACCAGGGACACTGATTAATAACGTTTTTGGTTCTGCAAATTACGGGCAAGTTATTACACTGAGCAAGGACCGGTGGCTTTTGATAGTTTGGACAGGATTTTAACTCCGTTGATCCCCTTTGCTTTAATCCTGCTTCTTAACTTTCTGACAGTCAGACACATCCTGTTGGCCAGTCGGGTGCGCAAGGCACTAAGGGGTCAGAGCAGGGGAGACAATCGGAGTGACCCGGAGATGGAGAGCAGGAGGAGGTCGGTGATCTTACTCTTCTCCATATCCGGCAGCTTCATTCTACTGTGGTTATCCACTGTTATTAATTTCTTAAATTATAACATTTCTCAAACAGATCCCAACAATTTCACCGATTCCGAATATATCATGGATCAGGCCGCGTACGTGTTACTGAATTTAAGCTGTTGCACAAACACATTTATTTATGGGGTGACTCAGGCCAAGTTCAGAGAACAGTTCATCAGCGCAGTTACATACCCTGTGACGTCACTGCTGCGAATCATTAACAAACTACAGAACTGACCCCGGCCGCGGCTGCTTTCAATATCCCGCGACCCTGACCGTACTATTTCGTACCCGATAAGTTACACATGGATTCAAACAACGGCAACGGGAGTTTGGCTTAAAATTGACAAAAGTTATCATGGTAAATCGCGGATTTTATTTTGCAGAACCTTATCCAAATATTCAAGCTTCATGATGGTTTAATGTTATTCGTCAGTACCCGAGTGAAAAGGGGAATGAAATAAATGTTACTCCGGTTTCGATACGGCATGAATAATAAAGCACAATAAATACTGAGAACAAAATAAAACGATCAAAAGCACAACAAATAAAAGCATTCCTGTGAAACATTATTACTGATCCTAAAGGGATTGGACAGGCTAGATGCGGGAAGATTGTTCCCGATGTTGGGGAGGTCCAGAACGAGGGGTCACAGTTTGAGGATAGAGGGGAAGCCTTTTAACCGAGATTAGGAAAAACTTCTTCACACAGAGAGTGGTGAATCTGTGGAATTCTCTGCCACAGGAAACTGTTGAGGCCAGTTCATTAGCTATGTTTAAAAGGAAGTTAGATATGGCCCTTGTGGCTACAGGGGTCAGGGGGTATGGAGGGAAGGCTGGGTTCTGAGTTGGATGATCAGCCATGATCATAATAAATGGCGGTGCAGGCTCGAAGGGCCGAATGGCCTACTCCTGCACCTATTTTCTATGTTTCTATGTTTCTATGTATCTGTCATATAGAGAGACGGGTTGTATGTACATAAAGTGACACTAGGTGATGTGTATGGAGCGGTGTTCGAGGATGATGGGTTGGGTTAATGTGTGAACGTGTTGATCAGTCTGACGGTTTGGGGTAAACAACTGGTTTTGGTGTCTAGAAGCTCTGGTGTGGATGCTCCTGATGGGAGTGGGACAAGCAGTCACTGGAAAGGGCGGGTGTGAACCTTTATGATATTTCTGGCCTTTTGTACCGACACTTTTCTGTATGTATGTAATTGATGGCGGGTAGACTGATGCCGGTGATATGCTGGGCAGTTTTAACTCCCTGTTGTCGAACCCGCGGAGAAGACCCCCTTTCTACAGACTAAAGGAGGTTATTTTCAGTCCAATGAACTACCAACCTGCTCATGTTTGGGATTTTGATGGAAATCGGAACGGTAGAGCAACGCCACGTCTTCCTGCTCCCGTTAGACGTCCGGATCGAATCCAGTTTTCAGGATCTGTCAGTGGTTGCTCGCTGCTACTCTAACCGCAGGTCGATTAACCATTTTGCAGTGGTTTAGTATCTCACCTTGTCGCTGATACTCAGGAAGATTTTTTCTTCTGATTTTCAATTGTTCTGTCTCCGTTATCCTATGGTGTAGTTTCACTCTGCAGACTGATCTGAATGCCAGAGGCTAGACAGGTGTCTGTTTTCTCTTTTTGTTCCTTGACATCGATGGAAATCCCCAATCTGAGCAAGCTTCACCAGCGAAGAGAATTTCGGTGAGATTCACCAGGATATTGTTTGGAATGGTGTGATTCTTGATGAGGAACGAAGACAGAGACGGGGCCTGTCCTCCTGGGATCATTGCCTGCTCAGTACAGACCTAGTAGATGCGTGCAATGTATAGGCAAGGTAGACAGACAGAAATTTACCTCCATGTCAGAGCAGTTTGAAATTAGATATGTAGCAGATAGATACCTTAGTTATCCCAAAGGAAATCACAGTGTCACAGTAGCAACACAAGTGCACAGATAAACAAATATCAGAAAAGAAGTAAAAAAGCATAAAATATAAGCTACTTTAAAGAGTCTAACAGGAGGTGGGCATCACTTCCCCGTCTATAGGTTGACTCATTATAGAGCCTAATGGCCGAGGGTAAGAGTGAGGTCATATAGCGCTCTTTGGAGCAGCGCAGTTGTCTCAGTCTATCACTAAAAGTGCTCCTCTGTTCAGCCAAGGTGGCTTGCAGAAGGTGAGAAATATTTACCAGAACTGCCAGGATTTTAAGTAGGGTCCTTTGTTCTACCACAGCCTCCTCTGTGTCCAGTTTGACTCCTGTAACAGAGCCAGACTTTCTAATCAGTTTATTGAGCCCGTTGGCATCACCCCTGTGGATGATATTCACTCCAGAACACACTGCACGGAAGATTGTGCTGGCGACAAAAAAACTGGGACAACATGTGAAGGAGAGGCCTGCACACTCCAAAGGGTCTGTCTCCTCAGGGAGCAGAGGCGACTCTGGCCCTTCTGGTATACAGCCCCTGTGTTGGTGCGCATGGTTTTCATCCAACTGTTGGAGCCTGGAATGCACTGTCCAAGGAGGATGGATGCGGAATCTTTCCCAGCATGTCAGAACTGTTTAGAGCGAGAATTGGAAAGCCAAGACAGAGAAGGCTACGGACCATGGTCTGGAAAATGGGGTTGGTACAGATAGAAAACATGGAAATAATTGATCAAAAAGACAGCTTCCGAGTTTTATGTATCCGCTGCCTCGAAGGCCTCGACTCAAATTCCCTCATCCTGTGTAAATAAATGATATAGTGAAATGCTCATAGCGATACCCACTGCCCAGCTTTGCTCTGATTGTCAGCACGAACTCGAGACTGGAAATGTACTAAGAGGAAGACTAATTCCAGCGTTCTGACCTATTGCTGAACTGGGAAACAGTTTTCACTTTCTTTAATCAATCAGATGGGTTCCTGGATCTATTCTTTCACCTCACTGATTTGGTCCCGGGGACGCCCCCATTCCGCTTTATGTTGTCCCTTTCCTTCGCTGAGAATAATTCTGGGATTTCCACAGACTCCCTGTCTATGTTTCTCGCTCCAAGCACTTTATCCATCAACAATTATTGACAAAGATTGTAACTGAGCAGTGAATCCTCGGGGATTTTCTGTCCTGAGCGTCATCCAATGGTTAGTTGTAGAAACGGGTGCCTGTGGTGATCGGGGTGAACGGGAACAGAAGATTACTTGGAGAAATGTCAGAAAAGAGGAAACAGACTGGTGGCCGGGTGGCTGTGTAAGGTTGATAGAACTGCGAATCGCATTAATGTGGAATTACTCGTGCGATCTGACTTGCGTGTTAGGAACACAAAATAAAATAGAGTATTGTCGATAAACATTTCATCGCTATCAGCTCATTAATTCAACAAAGTGTAATTCTGGAGCAGAGTTTTCTTCCAGATTAGTTTGTTTACGATTGAAAGTATTGCTGGAGGGGTGGACGGAATGGATGCGTGGGAGGGGGAAATGAAGTACCTAGCGAATGCTGAAGGTAATAAACTGCTCTGTGTTCCAATCTACCTGTGTTTCACGTCCTCAGCCGCGGAGCGACGACCATGTGAGTGGGGAGTGCGGACGAATAAATTGCAAGGAAGTCTTTGCCTGAAAATCAAAATGCTATTGAGAGCAAAGGGAGGGGGAGAGTACGAGCCAAACATGCGTTTGTATCGCTTGGCCCATGAGGAAGAAGGTACAGGAGTTTCAGGAACGCAATCGAACATGAAACATTTTCATCGATCCGTTCACAATTTGCCTATAACTGACCGACCTTGTATCAAGACTGTTGATGGATATTGTACCCACACGCTCCGCCTTCTTCAGTGCTTATTACAAAAGAACTGGTGTCGGTGATTACGCATGCAGAGGATGCAGTGTTGGTGTAAAGATCTACAGCGCTGTTGGTATCGAAAGGATGATAACTTGATGTTGTGTACATTAACTCATATCTTGACGTGCAGTGGTGATGTACCGATTGTTATCAATTAACCAAATCTTCTGCGGAGCCCTCGAGGTATTTCAGCTTCATCATCTTCTAACTTTTTACTAAATTCACTGATTTGTTCCAAATGGTACTCTGCCATCTCCGTCTTTTTTTTACAGTAAGTGTTCTGTCGACGCATCTTGCTTCACAAATAAATGTCGTTTATCCATTTTTTTATCTGAAAATTGACAACACCGCTCATTATAGACTTATCACAGGTGTCACATTCTTCATTAACTTCTCTAATTAAAATTGCTTCGAGGACATTTCTGAAAGATCTACTTAAACGATTCCCATAATTTATCTAAGGACTTAAACTTTGCCGATTTCCAATTACGTTTAGGCAATTCGTCCTCGTGCGCTTGATATTTCTTTCTTTTCAAATACATTGGGGGCAAACATAATATGGCCAAGATAATGATATTCGATATGAATATGGCATCAACCGTAACGTACATGGTTCTTTGTTTGTAAATCTCTTCAAAAATTCTGTAAGTATATATAGACCTATTTTTCTTATTTTATAATTCCTTCAAAAGATCACTTTTTATTCCTCTCCGAGCCTTCTGTGCATCGGCCGGCCAACGTGCAGTTGTTTTCATATTTTGTCTGTTTCTTCACGAGTCGGAGTTAGAAAGCGTGCAAGGAGACAGCCGGATTCGAACTCGCCTCGAAGTCCGGTGCTGATGCCTCTACAACTCCGGTTGAGAAGATCACCATCTTCCTTCTATTTATTCATATTTACAAATTATCCCTGTGGACTAAGCAGTGAAGTTAAATGGCTCTTACTCCTGTAGTCAGCTGACAAGTACTCCTAGTGAAAATTTGTCAATGTGCGGTCATTACGTCATATCCTGCAATCCGGAACACGAAACACTGCTCGAGAAATTCTGTAGGTCGATCAGAGCCTTGAGAGGGAAATGGACAGCCGGTATTTAAGTTCAAATTCTTCAGGAGGATTGAAGATCGTGGGGAAAATAGACGCAATTAAGAGGTGAGCGAAAAATGTGGGCGACATACAGCAGTCATGTGTTGATCCATGTCAGGAGGGGTAATGAAGTTCTCTAAATTTGGTGGATGGGAATTAATTTTTTCACGTACTGCCTCTTAGTCCAATGCCATGTCCAATCAGACAGCTTCACTTTCCTGCTCCATCCTCTCCAATAGCTGATGTTTTAGACGGCGGGGTTAAGGAGAATTATGAGATAATGTCATGGTCCGGTCCGTGAAGTCCGTATTCCGGTTCACGGTCCAGTCCATCGACCCTTGCTCCAGGTTTTCCTGTCTACCGTGTTTCTATTCTTGTGAGCTCTAATTCAGGCAGCTGATGCTCGTTGGGGCTGGCTGCATAAATACCTTCACAGACCAGGGCGTGGCTGCTGGATTGTTCTTGTCTTTACTCCTTGTATTTCTTCCTCTGTCTTCCGTTTCCTTGCCTGAAGCCCTGCCGGTAACTCTCGCCTCGCCTGAAGTTCTCGTTTCGCCTTGCAATGCCGGAAGCCCTGCCTTGTCTTGCCGGTAATTCTCGCCTCGCCTGAAGTTCTGCCTTGCTTTGCATTACCTGAAGTTTTGCTTTGTCTTGCTGTCTTGTCCTGGAGCCACGCCGTACCTAGCTCCCTTCCTGTCCCATGCCTCCGTCGGGTGGTGATCCGCGCCCTGCCCAGGAGTACCGCGCCCTGCCCAGGTGAACCGCGCCCTGCCCAGGAGAAGCCTGCCTAGCCTCAAACCTGAAGGCTCCAGCCTCCTGCCTCCTGCAAAGCCTCGCCTCAAGTCTCTAGCCTCTAGCCTCAAGCCTGAAGATCTCGGCCTCCTGCCTCCTGCCAAGCCTTGCTTCAAGTCTCTAGCTTCTAGCCTCTAGCCTCAAGCCTGAAGACTCCAGCCTCCTGAGTCCTGCCAAGCCTCGCCGCTAGCCTCAAGCCTGAAGACTTCAGCGTCGTCCTGCCTGCCTGCCAAGCCTCGTCCTTGCCTAGTTCTGGGGTCCGAGCCAGAGGCAAGACCGAGGTACTGGGTCCTTGTCCAGTCTCTGGCTCGAAGTCCAAGCCCGGGCTCCTCACTCTCTTGTACAGTCCTGTTCCAGGTTCCTAGCTTTCCTGTCCATGTCTTTGCCTTCGCCCTGTATCCTCGTCCTGTCCCTCGTACTTCAGTGTCTGTGTCTTGCACTTGGGTCCGTTCCTAGCCACCTCCTTATGACAGATAATGATTCTCAAGGGTCTGAGCATTACATACAAGGGCAGGAAGCATATGCCCCAAGATCATACAACATTGGTCACATTATATATCGAGTATTACGTCTGTGCATTTCTGGTCACCTTCTTACGGTAAAGAGGTTACAGTGCTGGATAAAATGCATGACGAATTTTACCGGGATTTCTAGAGTCTTTCCTATACCAGGAGAGCCAAGGCATTTTCAGCTACTAGGAGATACAAGGCATTTTCAGATACTAGGAGAGACAAGAATTTTTTCCCTCTGTATTACTGGAACGTACTGCCCCCATTCAATGGTTGAGGCGATGTTATTAGAATATTTCAGAACTTTACAAATGAACACTTGAAAGGCAGAGGCACAACTACGGTTTGGACAAGGGTCATATAATCGAATTGCTGCGGATGATTGCGGGCATTGGAGACAGAATACCTCGTCATTTCACTACCAGACTCTTTCTTCACAGTTGTTCATTTACTGTTATTCCCTAATTTCTCCTTCCTCCCCATCCACAAACCGCTCTCTTTCTCTACGTCTACACCTCTCTTCTCTCTCTCCCTCTCTCTCTGTCTCTCACTCTGTCCTTCCACCCTCTCTTTCTCTCTCCCTCTGTCGCTGTCTCTCTCACTCTTTCTCTCACCTTCCATGTCTCTCTATCTGTCTCTTTTATGCCGCACGTGTTTCAAAACAGCAAATGTCCGCCAGGCGTGTGTGTAAAGTAATCAGCATCGGATAATCCACTTCAATGTTAAGAGATGCAGAGGTGTCCAAAAAAGAGTCGATGGTCCACATGTAGTGACGCTGGAAGTGGAGTCTCAGGGAGAAATTTGGTGAAATTGACATTTAGACTGCTGGTGTTTCTCAATCAGTGAACCGAATATAAATGTTCGTGGATCATTGGACTGTTCTGCACGAAAATGCCGAGTCTGCAAATGTAATACTCTGTTCAGGTTTTGTCAACTTGCTGAATGCCGGATGTTATTAAATTGGAAAGAATGCACAGGATGTTCACAACAATGTTGGTAGTACTCGGGGTCGTCGTGGCTATCCCTCGAGGTCGAGGATGATGGTCTTCGTTCTGAAGAAGTGGCCCACAGAGTGAAGACGCCTGTGCGTGTATTTGTTTAACGTGTACTTGACGTTGTACTCCAAGAAGGACACGATACCTCACAAATCAACCAACTGATTGCAATGGCATGGAAACCACGACGATTGGAGCTGATGGATTTGTTGCAGCCTTCATCTGCCTTCGCAGACGTTCAGTTGAAGTAACTTCACCGCCTGTTCCACCGCTGAGGACTTGGTTGGATTGTTCTTTGTCAGAGACCTCACCTTCGACCTTACCGCCATGGGTGACCCTCCCAGGAGCATAGCTCCAGACGGCATCGCTCTCGGGATCACAGGACCACACAAGCTTCTCCATCACGACAAGGTGACAATCCACGGAGAAGAACTCGGGGTTCCAATGTAGTAGAGACCAAAGGAGCATTTTGCGGAATTGTGTGTTCTGGTTGCTGTTTTCACTGGAGAATGAGAAATGATCTCATAGATATGATTCAATTCATGAAGGCCATAGAAATAATTGACGAGTTCAATGACGTCCCTAAGATTGGAAAATCAAGATCCAGAGAATCCGATGTACCTGAAATCAGACCGTCGACAACAAAAAAAAATGTACTGCCTTTCAATACCTTTGTATTAATTCAATTGCAGCCATCACCCACCACCAAGAAGCCTTTGGTATCGGAGACGTAAAATGATGGACTTGCACAGCGATTCCTGGTTTGTATTAATCGCCTGTACATATTCAACACATTTTTTCTAAATATTAATTGCGACGAGCGAACTAAATTCGGTGAGATATGAGTTGTAAAAGATAGACATTGCGAGGCCCCTTTTCGGCTCCCACCGAGCGTCTAGTGGAAGTACTTGGTGGACTGCAGGTTTTAAAAGATTTTAGCAGATGAATGAAATGGAGTGAGATGTGAAACTGATGATCATCAGGCACATGGAAGGAGACGTGTGTAGTTGTGCACACATGGACAATGTTGGGGAAGTCGGGTGAACGCAAAATGTCCAGGCTGACAGGATTAGATTAATTCTACCTCACTTTCGACAGCGAGATCCTGGGACAAAAGTTCCTTTTCACTTGCTGCGCGACATTTGTCCTCACTGTAAAATGCCAGATCGTGAATTTTGATAGCAAATGTAGAGAAGGCAGAGAGCTCTGGTCAGGCTGTACGTTGCCTCTCTTCAGTGGGGTATGGCTTTTTATTTACAGTTACCTGGGTCAATTTCGAATTCCAATGCAATATGTCATTTATTGCAATCTGATCCAGGTAGCACAGTGAGATTTCCTCTGCAGCTGTGGAGAGACTTGCGGATTCCAGAGCTGGAGAGAGTTGCCTTCCTAACAGGAGTATACATGCTTTAGGAGGACAATGGAGATGGTTCGGCAGAACAATTACTGTCCAGGTTGGTTCCTGACTTTGACCGTCATTTAGCGTTTCGATTCATAAAGAGTGTCCCCGCCATGCTGCAGACTGGTCAACAGTTAATACAAATGGCCTCCGGTCGGTCATTGTGTAGGAGACGAACGCATTGTTACTGACGCTACAAATCTCCAGAGGTCTTAGTGTACACATGCTTAATCACATGTTATTGTGCATATATTCTCACATCTTGGCCTGTAGTGATGAACGACCCATAATAATCGTTCAGGTAAGCCTTGATGAAACTGGTTATGAATTAATCAAATCCCTTGCACAGCGTTCAAGTTATTGAGCTGCGTTGATCTTCTACGCTCAAATCCCTGCGTCGCTGTTAGTCTATCAAGAGCATCTCGGGACAATACAACTAATGATTAGCAAAGCTGGACCCAATATCTCACAATCAATTTATCCCGTACTTGCATTCTGCATTGTCACTAAAGGAATATCTAGAATTGCATGTTAGCGACCTCCGTGTATCATATTCTTTGTAATAAATGCCAGCATTACATTACAGTCTCATATTATAACCATTGCCTTCTTGAAAACTCCCCGCGTTTTGTCATTTATTTCTCAGATCCATCCAAACATGTTATCGTCTCAGTTTGCTTATACACGAATTTTATCTGTTCGTCCACATTTCAAGACAATTATCCCATATATCCCCAGATTATACCTCTGTGACATTTTGATTGCTCACCATCCTGCCAAAGTTTTAGTCTGAAATCATGTGTTTCTCCTTGGAAACTTGATAACGCGGATATAATCGACACATACATCATTTGTGCACACTGATAAAATTCATTGTTTCCTCAAAATCGGAACCACTTGACGGTGGGTCTCGACCTAAATCGTCGACTGTACCTCTTCCTAGAGATGCTGTCTGGCCTGCTGCGTTCACCAGCAACTTTGATGTGTGTTACCCCTTTCATTTGGCCCCCTTTTAATCACATATTCAATAACAGGTAACATGCTGAAAAGTGCAGGCCAAATTTGCTTGATTTCATTTTGTCTTTGATAACGATACCGCGATTAAACCAAAATAGTAGATTCAGGTTCTGTTCCAGTAAGAAACGGTGGTTTGACCGCTGCAGTATCATGATTTCCAACACACTGAATCTGCAATGGAGTCTCTGCATGGACGGTTTCACGTTCCCCTTAACCTGCCCTGATTCAAGTGAATGGAGTCTCTGCACGGACAGTTTCACTTTCCCCTTAACCTGCCCTGATTCGAGTGAAATACTAGATTACCAGCACGCAGAATATAACCTACCCCTTCTCCACCCAAACATAACGATCGTCCATCATTCCCATTGTATTTTTGCTCTTCTAACTTGCCGGCCCCGCTGTCAGTTACTGTCAGAAATATCTAAAGTGCCTTCCTCGATGGTTACGTTTAAAATTCTGCGCGTTATTTGACCATTTTTGTATTTTCACGATTTGTTCTATATATTGTTTTGCTACTTGGATGTTTGATATTTTCTTTCGAGTGAATCCAATCCGTTTCTTTTTTTTTCTCGTGACTCAGTAACAACAAAGCTCTCTCTCTCTCTCTCTCACTCACTCACTCACTCACTCACTCACTCACACACACACACACACACACACACACACACATATTCCTCAGACAGGGAACTGAATCTGCTCCATTTCTGTTTCCCAAACTCATATCTCCTTCCCTTATTATATTCTACGCTCCAGTTGCTTTCCGATAACGTTTCAGCGCCCGCACCCCTATTGTATCCACCTATAACGCCCCTTCCAGTCCATTCAGTCGTTGACGTTTTCAATCATTCCTCCACCATGCGACAACCATTCTCCTCAAATGGACATTCCGCTAGATTGCTAGTTTTTACTCCGACATTACTCTCCAATTATTTTAGAATCAGCCCTGGTAGCTTTCAGGCTCTTGCGTGGAAACATCGGAAGATCATTACCCTGTGCTGGGGGAGTCTCGGTCCAGAAGACACGGCATCAGAAAGAAGGACGTCCATTTATAAACGGAGAGGTGGAGGAATTTCTTCAGACACAGAGCGAAGATACTGAGGAATTCTTTGGATGGAGGCCAGGTCATTGGGTGTATTTAAGCTTTAACTGGTCAACGGGGGAAAGGTTACTGGAGAATGCAGGAGTATATGGTTCAGAGAGATCTAGATCAGCTGTAGTGTGATGACGCGGAAGAGTTGATTGGCTAAAAGCTACAATTTCGCTCCTCTATGTTAAGGTCCACCGTCTTGTAGAAAAACAAACACGTATCCTGAAGCAAATACGATAAAGTAGTTTAGACAGACATTGGAGGGAGACGACGTTGAGGTAGATAGGATAAGATATTATCGACGCAAACATCCTGGGCCAAGAGCCTGTTGATTTCCTGCACTTTTCCGCTGTACCTTTTCTGTTCAATGTAAAATTCCGGTTTGCCCATTTTACTGGAACAGATGGTGCTCCGTAGGGTTGGATTTGTGTAAAATATCCTCGGGTATGTTCCAATTGTAATGCAAGTGACAGTGTTGAGATTACGAGCTGTAGTTGTTCACAGACGTGCACAAACCGCAACTGGAATATGTCTGGCTTGCCTTCCGAAGGACGGGTTTTCATGCATTAGGAAGATAGTTGAGGAGGTTCATTGGAACAATTTCTGCCCGGAGTGTTTCCAAAATACAAAAGTTTGGAGATCAATACGTTAGAGGATTCCAGCAACATTGCGAAGTGAACTGGGTTTTGCGATCGATAAATCGTGAGTATACTGAATCGTGGAGCGGCTGAGTTGACTGTTTTGATTAGATTTCCTATTTTTGTCATTGATGTATTGTTATGCCTTCTGGAATTGCAGACACGACGAGAAACTAAAAGAAAAACATTGTGACTAGTTTGTGAGTGCGTTGGGCCGCTGTGCTAAGGGTCATGTTGCAACGTAACTCAACAACAGTGAGGCTAGAGATCGAGTACGCTGTATTGCTTTGTTCTTCCTCTCATTTCGGGCAATGCAGACAGGTTTATCTTTAAAAACTCCTGGGATAAAGGTGCACGAAGAAATTCCGTCCAGCTTTCCCATGATCTCCGGAGTTCAGAACTGGAAAAGAGGATATTGTAGAAATTGATAAGACTTTGAAGGCTATCATATGAAAATACAGGCAGAAAAAGTTGGATGGCGCTGATCATTCGCGGTTTTGCAACAGTTCAGAATGAACTTCGACCAAGAATTCAGATGAGGAATATAACTTCCCATAGACAATTTCACTTTTTTTTCAAATCGCCTCCCAGACGCCTTGAAGTGAAAGTCTAGACGAGAGTATATCTTTTCATTCGTAAGCTCTACTATATATGAATTTGTTTTTGTGAGATAGATAGAGGCCGTAATCCCTTTCCAGCGCGTGGGTAGTTCGTAGGTGCTCTGCGAGTTTAAATGCAGTTCATAGCAACTTCAAAAGGCACACCATTGGAGTAATTACGTGGATTTCAAAAGATATATCGGGCAGTTATTTGTCCATTGTCGCGGCTGCAGCAGGTTGAAAATCTGCCGTTTAGAGCAAGATTTTTTTTTAATTTCTTCACGTTATCAGCAGAACGTACGATGTGTTTGAATTACCTTTGTTTTGTTATCCACCGCTGCAACACTTTTTTTTTACTTTGAGGAAAACATTAGGTTTAGGTTGGGGTCCTCCGGCTTACTGATATAATGTAGACACATTTTTAACACGGAGCCCACGAAAATGAATGCAATTGACAGGAGTTTCAGTTGGGTGTTTTGACTCTGATTATCAGCTGAATGTGCAGCTAATTTTACCAATCTTCACCCGGTGAAGCGTTAAACCTGTTCGGGGCGCCTTCAGATGCATTTTTGAAAGCGTATATCCAGAGTGAGAGATTCTCCAGGATTATATGGGCGTTGAGGTTAAACTGTCTGCATCCTATTGATCACTGTGGCAATTGAGCAATAATTTGAATTTTCCAATGAATGGAAATGTCATTGTTTGCTTCGGATGCCTTTCCGTTCGTCGTCAATGAAGATATTAGATGTGAGTGTGAAATTAGTTATCTCGAATAGGTCAGGTGCGTTGTCTGTTTAAAAATCAGGACAGCTTTCTTAGCCATAATTGTTGTTGAAAGGACTGGATTGTTTTGGTTTCACAACTTCACGTTTTTCTCCAAAGACCTTGTCCGTGCCGACTTAAAGTTCAAGATTTAAGATTCACTTTGTTTGACAAATATAGATAGAAACACACACAAATATAGATGAAATAGATGAAATGTCTCCGATGCGTCAACAACCAACACAGGCGAAAGTGCGTTAAGCTCAGCCTGAAAGTTTTACCACATAATATGCGCCAACGCGGAGAGAAAGGCAATGCTCAGCTGAACAACACAGAACACAACAAACAACAACAGCAAAAGCAAGCCGCCTTACTTAGAACATAGAATAGTACAGCCGACCCTCAAACCCTGCCTCCCATATAAGCCCCCAACTTAAATTCCTCCATATACCTGTCCAGTAGTCTGCCTCCACCACTGACTCAGGCAGTGCATTCCACGCACCAACCACTCTCTGAGTAAAAAACCCTCCTCTAATATCCCCCTTGAACTTCTCACCCCTTACCTTAAAGCCATGTCCTCTTGTATTGAGCAGTGGTGCCCTGGGGAAGAGGCTCTGGCTATCCACTCTATCTATTCCTCTTAATATCTTGTACACCTCTATCATGTCTCCTCTCATCCTCCTTCTCTCCAAAGTGTAAAGCCCTAGCTCCCTTAATCTCTGATCATCTCTCTGAACAGATCTATCTCTCTCTCTCTCTCTGTCTCTCTCTCTCTCTCTCTCTCTCTCTCACACACACACACACACACGCAGTCTTTAATCCCAAGACTCCTGAGACGGCAGACTCCGGGCTGTCACCTACCCAGTGGATCTCGGCCATCGGGCCTCGCCATCCGGAACAGATTCGTTTTCCTGCCTCCATACTGAGCATTGATTGGAGGACTGGCCGATCACCCATCACCGGAACTCAAAATCCAATGACTAAAGCTCAAATACTGGGCCTCGAACACCGGTCTCACCAATTCACAATCTCAGAGGTTCATCGGATCACTTTAGTCCCGTCCGCACGGAACTCGCCTCTGGACACCACCATTAACTCGAAACCCCTGTTCTGTTGGGCCGGCTGGTCTTAAACCCTCTCGCCGTGCTCAAAACCACCTATATGAACCCTCTTAAAAAAAAGACAAAGTTCCAGAAAAAAATCAAAGCAAATAACCGCACCTCAATTCAAGGTCGGAGATCGGCACCTTCTTGTTCGCTTTGTTCGTGCAATTCATTAAGTGATAGTTTTATCTTCATATTAATTTTAAGATCTACAATATTTAATGAACGGTGCACTAGCTGCTGGCGAGGTGATTTAGAATTTACTAATGAAGTCTCTGCATACGTGCATATTATTGACACTTTTTAAAACGACACACACTTCCTGAAACGGAACCCAATCAGTTCAATGTACTGTCATTCAGTCATATGCAGTTTTAGCGCCAGATGAAACAACGTTTCTCGGATTCAATGCTATGTGGCCAACATTGCATTGTAACAATTGAAATAAATTTTAAAATAGCCCTCAGTTGAGTCATGAGAGGGAAGGAAAGATCTGATGCATAAATCAATACTCTCATTGCTGTGGGAATGCTGCTTCTAATTTCCATTGATCAATGTGGTGACGTCATTGATTTCCAAACATGCCTGTGAAGTGAACATAATCATCTCTAAATAAGATTCAGCTAGTTTGTGTTTTTTTTTAAATTTTTGTATAGTTTTGGATAACATGCCAGTTCTGGATGTGTTGCAATGCCAATGTCCCTGTGGAGTTTAAAAGGGTACAAAAGCTCTGCGATTGTGTCAGACTGTGTCAGACATGTAGTTGCAATTGAAGAGCGTGAAGAGTTTGCATAGGGCGTAAAGACGCGCATTTCTCTACGGTTGTAAAATGCTGCCGACTTATTTCAAAGTGGAGAGAGTTCTATACGTACTCATTGCCACCATTGGAGTTCCTGGTAAGTCGGGGCAGCAATGTAATAATTGGAGATTCAGTTGTGCTATGGAATAATCTGTGATGCTTTGATAACGACTCAGTATGACTCGCTGAAAGTCTTAGTCAATCGGACGCCTTCCGTAAGTAAACGCACTTCAGCAAAGTGCCAGTTACATTTCATTCAGTGAAAGGAATTACACTGTAACTACCGTGAATTGGGGAAACACTGCCATGGTGGCGGGAAGTTCCGACAGCTTACTCGGTTGAAGGATATCAAACACGGAGGCTAATATATTTGGTTTTAATTAATATGTGGTCCTGAATACTTGGAAAATAATACCT